>NC_033621.1:7651184-7658443 GCF_001540865.1 Ananas comosus
AACTTGATAGGACAAGTGCTCCTATCCTATTAATAGGATAATAGCATTAGCCTCTATATATATATATATATATATATATATAGAAGAAGTTACAGTTCAAGAACTAAATGGCACAAACAAAGGCCAAGCTAAGCAACCCAACTAAAAAACGAAACTAGGAAAAAGACCTAAAATCTATCCACGCGCAGAACACCTCACAAAAGATAAGCCATGATCTATCACTCTCTAGTTAAAAAAACACAGAAAGAAAGTGTAGCCATGTGGATTTCTAACAGAAAGAAAAAAGAAAATGTGTTAATTACGTGTTAAAGATGAAAAATGTCTTTTTCTAGATATGACCCTCTAAAGAGTCTTTTATTTATTTATTTATCATATTAATTGTTATACATCTCAGAGATCAATACGCGCACTTAATTAGACGCAACTGCACCTTCCAGAACTGGCAGGCTTTTTTCCTCTTCGAGAGGGAATAAAGTACAAATATGTGCTTAATTCAAAATTATTCTTCAATCTTGTCACGGAATGTAGCATCATCCAATTTTACACAAGGCCACTTAAAAAATTATAAATATTTTTTAAGAGATAGATAGCATGTTATCTGTTTCATTTATTTAATTTAGAAATAAGTTTAGTTGGAAATGTGAATCAACTATGATTCGAACTTGGGATCTCGGATATCAGCTATTAAGTTTTTTGCCAATTGCGCTAGAGACGGTGGATAATCTGATCGAAGTTTATCACAACCACTTTCACCCTACATAGCTAGGATTTCCTGAAAAAGACGACATTCGTTTGATGAGAAATAAAAAGGAATATATACATGACAGAAAAGGACAAAAAGGGTACAGAACTATTAAAAATTTCTATCAAGCCATTCTCTACACTTTCCTTGCATTTTATGGGCGTTCTCTTGTTTTTTCCGTCAACGTGGTTTGGACTTTGGATACATGCTCACCGCCAGTTTTAACTTGTGCTTCTTAATGACAGTTGCCAGATTCTGTCGAAAACAGTATTTCTATTATTATTTTTCCACTATTTTTTCCTCACAGACAATATTGAACTATCGTTTTTCGCCAATCTGTAATAATGGAGTAGAGTGTAATTATGTCAAATTTAAATATGAGAAAAATAAAGGAGTAATAATATTTTTTTTTTACTAATAATAGTATATAGATTAGCAAAAAGATAATAGTTAAATAGAGTTTAAAAAGAAAATAGTATAGTGTACTAAATTAATTTAACCCTACAGTACAATGCAGCAAAGTGTAACAAAAGTACATTATAATATGAACAAAATGGATGACTAATTAATAATAGGAAAACATGTTGAAATATACGTGAACTTCAATACATTTGCAAACACGTACGCTTGAGCCTTTAAATTTTGGTAATTAGTTTTTCTAAATTTTATCAAATAATTTAGTAATTTTATCTTTTAGGACAAATTTATTAATTATATAACCGTTTTAATCACATATTTTATACCTGGTTAATTTTCTATGACTTTAAACCACAATAAACTCTATATATCCTATTTCTTCTCTTCTTAACATGATAATTAAGCATCAGAATTGAAATGTAAAGTGAAACTACATTTAATTTTGGATTAATTGCATACAGATCCCTGCAAATATAGTGAATTGTAAATATATATATTTTTATAAAGTTCAACTTTCATAAGTTATTCCTACAAAAGTTTTAATGTTTTCAGATTTGTCCTTCTAGTTTATTACAACCGTTAGAAAACTGTTTATATTTTTAATTTTGCCATCACAAATATGTTAATCCAAAAATTATAACAATATAATATAAAAGGAGTAAAAATGTCAAAAAGTAACCCGAGTAGTATTTAACCTATAGTTAACTAAACTTTTCTAACGGATTCTAACGGTAAGGACATATCTGAAAACATTAGAACTTTTGTAGAAATAACTTATGAAAGTTAAACTTTACAGAAATATATTTGCAATTCACTATATTTGCGGGGACCTGTATGAAATTGACCCTAATTTTTATTACTTTTTAACGTGTTAGAATAGAATCAAATATATATATTATTATTTTTATTTTTTTTTTATATTTTTATATATATAATATTGTATATGATATTATTCTTTTTTCTAATATTATATACTTTTTGTTTGTTACTTGGTTTCGAGTCGGACTTTCGAATTGATGATCGGCTCATGTTTAGACTTTTAGTATTGAAGATATTAAAAATCAAATTTTGCGATTTTTCCGAGATTGTATTGCTTAGTGCGATCTTAGTGGCTCAAATCAAGGATTCTGGAATATAAAAATCTTACAAAATATGATGATATGACATTAAAATTTTAGATCAAAGTTATTGATCTTGTTTTATATGGTATAAAGAAGTTTCTATCAAAATTTCATGTGATTTGGATATTTTTACACCGTTAAACTTGCAACCGGCTCACCACGGCCTTTAAAATTATTGATTTTTGAGCCCCTTCGATCACTAGGCAAATGATATCGAAAAATTGCAAAATTTATTTTCTAGGTACTTCAAATACTCTAGATCAACTCTAACGGAGCCGATCGTCGATTCGAAAGTCCGAACATCGAAAACGACTTGGAAGCACGGATCGAGGTCTCAGACTGTTAAGACAGGAGAACTGTTTAGGTTAGTTAAGTGATTGAGCATATAAATCTTTTGTTTCTTTCTTATGGTAAACGGGGTTCTTTGTGAGTTGCTTTGTATCTCTTTGAAAATTCAGGCTCTATTCCTGACTCTCTTGGTATTTGGTAATATTAGTGAAATATAAATAACATCTTGAAAGTCTTTTTTTTACATCACGATGCTAGGCTTTTTGACTATGGTTTGTAATTTTGGGAGAAGCTCCCAAATTTGATAAGTGCCGCATTGAATTCGCTAGGAGATACTCTCCTCTGCACTAATCTATCAAATTTTACAAATAATTTAATTTGAGCTGAAGTTGTTTTATCAAATTATAATATTTTGTAATTTTGGTCTTCACGGGAGGGCAAGTCAGGATCTTTTCACCTTGTGTATTTAAATATGAGAAGGATTGTGGTAAATGTAACTACATTAAACTTTATCCTCTCTATGGGTCTCCGGAAAAGGAACAGGGAGTTTGTTCTTTTCTGCGTCATCGTTTCTTGCTTTTTCTCAATGAATTTCTATCAACTTTTTAAATAAAATGTTGGAACTCCCAGTCCTTCTGATGCAGCTGTTCTCTAATTCCTTCTCTTTTACTGCAGGAGGAGTCAATCTCATACAAAGCTAAATAAGGTACTTCTCTTGGTTTATGATTTTGTGTTGTACGTAACTAATGTCGGATAACAATTTAAAAGAAGGAAACCTAGTTGAAGTAATACACACTATAAAGTGACCACTCCATAGACAAGATGACACATAAACTGTTTTTAGAGAAAGACATCTTATTGCTGATGCATGATGTATCTGAAGATTGCTCTGATTTATCTTGGCTAACTGGTAATTTGAGCGAACTAGTTACATTTTAGTATTAGAATTAAAATTCTCAACATTGAGAAGGTTCAACAACTTGAGGGCCTTGATGAACATGGGGATCAAAGGGGTCTCCGACTACCCAACTCTTCGTGCTCTCTGTCACCTTCGTAACGAATTTATCATAGATCCCCTCTTGAACATAGACACGAGAACCCGCCATACAAGCTTCTCCCTGAAAATTCATCAAACAACTTGTTCAATCTTAAATGTTAAACAATTTTGCCTTGAAATTTAGAAAAGTCCGCTTCTATGCTATTCATTAGGGAGTTTTTCTCTTCTGGTACTAAAGTGAAATTTAACCCAATTTAGAGCGAATAGGGGGGTTCTTTATGGCTTTTATTTTTCATTTTTTGTCTCATTTGTGGCTTAACTTATGCTAGCATGATATTTCTGTCTTTCGTCCCAATTTGAGACCATTTGTTGAGTAGAATATTTTAATTCTTTCACACTAAATAATTTTCTTGTTTTAGAAAGGCTCTATTAAGATACTAACCTTGGATTAATAAATGTATGCAATCCCAATAATGAAATGGGATCTTTCTAAATAAGAAAACTATTAGCTGTATCTTTGTGTATGACTTCTTTTTGGTTGATCCAGATCAGCTGGAGCTGCGGAAATTGAAGTGGGGAGCAAGACATGCGGTGTTTGTTATTTTTTTGCTACATTTTGAACAAGTATTTTTTGTTAAAACTTATGTTTGAAATTTAATTTGAATTCTGAGATTGTAATTTGAGAGTTGAGACTATTTGTTATACAAATTATTAATGCTTTTTGGTTACTAATATTTTTTAATATTTCAATTCATTGTAGTATTTAGTTATTAATCAAGTATTTTAATATTAATTTAATTGCCGCTATAAGCTTTATTAATCAATCATTTAGTATATTTTTGCGGCAATAATTAATTGTAGCGGCATTTATAATAGTTGTTATTGTATATTATTTAGCGGCATTTATAATAGTTGTTATTGCATACTATTTAGCGGCATTTATAATAGTTGTTATTGCATACTATTTAGCGGCATTTATAATAGTCGTTATTGTATAATAGTTAGCGGCATTTATTTGGATTTTTACCAACCGCCGGAATAAATGCCGCTAAAACTTCTAGCTACCCTGCCAATAGCGGCAATTGTTAAAATTACCACAAAGGATTTTAGCGGCAATTGTAATTGCCGCTAATTTAAAAAATAATCGCCGCTAAAACATAGTTTTGTTGTAGTGAAGGTCTCCGTGCTTCCATAAGCATATATACCAGCACAACTATATATATATATATATATATATATATATATACTGTGGCTAGTATACTATTATGAGTATTGGAGCCCTCGTACTCATAAGTTGTTTTCGATGATGGAGCTTCCGAATCGACGATTCACTCCGTTAAATATGATCTAGAGTTTTGAAACTTCTAGAAAATAAATTTCGTAAATTTTTGAAATCATAAAAAAGTCCATCAAGTGGGCATAAAATGAACGGTCAAAATCGAACGACGTTCTAAAAAAGGATGATCGGATTATTCAATTCAAGATCGGAGTTATTGATCTTTATCTATATACTGAATAGAATTTTCTATCAAAAATTCAACAAATTTCGATTTTTTTACACCGTTAAACTAGCAAGTATTCTATACCGGCCGTTAAAAATTGTCAAATTTGTAATATCTTGATCGTAAGGTAAATGATGTCGAAAAATTATGAAATTTGATTTCTGGAAGTTTTAAATGCTCTAGATAACGTTTAACGGTGTGGATCGTCGTTTCGAAAGCTCTATCATCGAAAACAACTTATGAGTACGAGGGCGATCATACTCATAAGAGTATAGTAGCCGGACTCTATATATATATATATATAACTTATAATTAGAGTCCGGCTACTATATTCTAATGAGTATGATCGCCTCGTACTCATAAGTTGTTTTCGCATGATAGAGCTTCGAACGACGATCCCACCGTTAAACGTTATCTAGAGCGATTTAAAACTTCAGAAATCAAATTTCCTAATTTTTCGACTCATTTACCTTACGATCAAAAGCTCACAAAATTGACAATTTTTACGGCCGGTATAGGATACGTTCTGATTTAAAGGTGGAAAAGAATCGGAATATGCTTAATTTTTGATAAGAATATCTATTAATACCTAGATAAAAGATCAATAACTCTGATCTTAAATTGAAGGCACGATCATCCATTTTAGGACATCGTTGGCTTCTTGACGTTTATTTTATGCCCGCTTGATGGACTTTTTTATGATTTCGAAAAATTACGAAATTTATTTTCTAGGAATTTTCAAATACTCTAGATCATATTTACGACGTGGATGTCGATTCGGAAGCTCTATCATCCGAAAATATCTTTAAGTACTAAGGGCCACTACTCATAGAGCTATGTGTAGCACTACTATACTATATATATATATAGTGAAATACACCGCGCGATGCTGCGGATATAAAAAATTTTTATAATAATTTTTAGTTTTTTATTTTTATATAATTTTATAAGTCTAATTATTATTAAATAAAGTTATATGAAGAATAATTTAATAGCGCATGCTGCGGATATAAAAATATTTTATTAATAACCTTAGTTTTTTATTTTTATATAATTTTATTACGTAATTATTTAATTAAATAAAGTTATATAAAAATAATTTAATAGTTAATTTTATTTAATAAAAAGAGTTTAGGGATTTCAATTTTAAATTTTGAAGTTTAAAATTTAAATAAAATTATAAATTAAAATTTAAAATTTGTAATTTAAAATTTGGAATATAAATTTGGAAATTAAAACTTTGAAAATTTGAAAGTAAAAAAATTTAATTTTGATACAAAAATTAAATTTTATACTATATAATATATATTTAGGAGAGAGAGTAGGGAGGGTTGGGGGACAGCGTGTCACCCATGCCCCCCAAACCTCCTTTATAATGTAGTGTATAAGTATAAGTATAGATATAGATATAGATATAGATATAGATATAGAATTAATAATATAATATATATATATATATATATATATTATATATATATATATATAATATATTATATATATATATATATTTGTTCCAAAGCTTTACAAGATATATTATCGACAATACAAGTGACCAAAACGATTATATGATATTGATAACTTTGATATAAATAGAGGGAGCCAGGGTAGGGACCTACCGAACTATTATATAAAATAAAATAAAATTTGATAAAATTAGAAATTTAGTTGCGAGTTCGGCACGCGTCAATGTTCAGGGGTTCTTCTTGTACTAAAAAAAAAAGAAAAAAAAAATCTTGAAGATATGTGGTAAATGATGCACGATGCGTAAGGAAAGAGTGGTAGAGTTACGTGCTGCATGGTTTCGTTTTCTCCCGTGACGAGAGAAGGAACAAAGCAGAGTTTTGGACTCATTTATTTGGCTTCTGATAACTCAAAGTTCTTCAGCAACGCATGCATTATTTGTCTCTCTTTTGAGATTTCTCTCTACAACGAGTTTGATCACCAAAGTCTCTGTCGAAAGATGCTGTACTGGGGCACTGCGTTTTTAATTCATTTACATTAATTCATTATAGCCCGCGTATACGGAAGTTATCATATGCATGTGTGTGGTCGATATGCTTAAGTAATCTCTTTTGAAAGTCAGGCTCTTTTCTGGCTCTCTTTTGCGTGTTTGTTTAAGAGTAATTAATATTATATTTTTTAAATAGAATAACTTAATCTTGCAGGTGGTAAATCTATCTTCCAGGGCTAGC
>NC_033621.1:7658468-7664908 GCF_001540865.1 Ananas comosus
TTGCGTGGACACTGTCATCCCCTGGCCCCACCAAACCTCCTTTATATGTAGTAGTATAAATATAGATATAGATATAGATATAGATATAGATATAGATAGATTATATATATATAATATAATATATATATATATATATTATATATATATATATTATATATATATATATATATATATTTTGTTCAAAGCTTTACAAATATATTATCGACAATACAAGTGACCAAAACGATTATATGATATTGATAACTTTGATATAAATAGAGGGAGCCAGGTAGGGACCTACCGAACTATTTTAATAAATTAAAAATAAAATTTGATAAAATTAGAAATTTAGTTGCGAGTTCGCGCACGCGTCAATGTTCAGGTTCTTTGTACTAAAAAAAAAAAAAAAAAAAAATTTGTAAATTCTTGAAGATATGTGGTAAATGATGCACGATGCGTAGGAAAGAGTGGTAGAGTTCACGTGCTGCATGGGTTTCGTTTTCTCCCGTGACGAGAGAAGGAAACAAAGCAGAGTTTTGGACTCATTTATTTGGCTTCTGATAACTCAAGTTCTTCAGCAACGCATGCATTATTTGTCTCTCCTTTTGAGATTTCTCTTCCTACCAACGAGTTTGATCACCAAAGTCTCTGTCGAAAGATGCTGTACTGGGGCCTGCTGTTTTAATTCCTTTACATTAATTCATATAGCCCCGGCGTATACGGGAAGTTACATATGCATGTGTGTGTGTGTGTTTTTATTTTTTATAAAAGAAACATCTTATTCGAATATTAATGTCACGATAAATTATTCTTAAATAGTTTTTGCACCAGCAAAATCTATACCTGTCAATATCAATATCAAGAACAATACATACACATATAATTAAAGTGGAGAGAAAGAAAACAATGCTCTTGGCGTTTGCCACATAAACAATTTCATTTAATTTTAGCTTGCAACGCATACTTCATGTGAGTAAACTAAAAAGCAACTAGAAAAGCTAGTCTAAAGGATGTCAACGAGTGCACTTTTCGTTTTTTTCTTCTTAATAGTGAATGATAAACATAATGAAAACATTAGTCACTAACTGATGGAAATAAGAGTGATGGAAATAAGTTGCCAAATAGGATTGATATACACTTCCTATTTGGCACCATTGATTGATTTCTAATATACACTTCCTTTTATTTAAAATTGTTTCCTTAGTTTGAGATCTTTATGATTTGTATAAATAAAGGGTGAACCATGTATGTGCATGATGTGAGAATAAGAGAAAGAACCACGTATATCTTTGTTTCTCTTCTTTTATTATACTTTAAATTTCTACATGGTATCAGAGCGGTATTTCGATCCAATTGTTTCTTTGGTGCTGTAGAAGATTGCAGTAAATCTGCTTTCAAGAGTCATCTTCAACATTGTGTTGGCACTTTCAAGCACTATTTTATTTAGTATTACTCTTCCTCTTTATTTCTCTTTGGTATTAACATATGGCCGAGGATGGTAAAGTAAACAATATTCTGGCTTCCTCAAAATCTGTTTCTCATGAGTCAGATTCCAATACAGGTATGAAACTCACCACTGTCCTTCTTAATGATTTTAATTATGTAACTTGGTCACGAGCTGCTTCTATTGCACTTGGTGGAAAGTCAAAATTAGGATATATTGATGGCAAAAAGGTGCCCCCAAATATTGATGACCTTTCCTTTGAAGAATGACAATCTAATAATCACTTAGTTATGACATGGCTCCTAAACTCAATGGAACCCAGAATTGCTGAAATTTTTACTTTTTCTGAAACCGCTAAAGATCTTTGGGATTCTGTTAAAACTCTGTATAGTCAACAAAATAATGCATCCCGAATATTTGAGTTAAAGCATGATATTACAAGGGCAAAGCAATTAAGGAGATAAGTCTTTTATTGAGCATCTGGGCACTCTTAAAGCTATGTGGGATGATTAAATCTTTATCAACCTCTAACTACTGATTTAAAGACTCCTCAAAAATGTGCTGAGGAGGAAAAGATTTTTCAACTTCTTGCTAATTTAAAACCGGAATATGAGAGTCTTAGAAGCCAAATTTTAATGAGCCCGGAACTTCCTTCTCTTAATAGTGTTTGTGCTATTACACAACGTGAAGGGACTAGAAAAAAGGCTATGAATTTAGAACCAAAGCATCAAAGTGAGTTCTCTGAAACTAGTGCTCCTGCTGCCTTGAAAGAAACGAATGAGTATAAGAAGCCTTTTCATAATGATGTAAAGGGTACTAGTAGAAACAGAGGGCAAAGTGGAAGACCTCCACCCAAATGTGATCATTGTAATGCTATAGGTCATATTAAAGACAGATGTTGGGTTTTACATCTTCACTTGAAACCTTACAGGAGCAAAGGTAGAGATAATGATAATAGACCTACAGCTCAGGCTTCTTCGGAAACTCATATCTCTGTTGAAAAGCTCACTCAGCTCCTTCAATACCTTAGCAAATCTGTACCGCGCGTCCTCCACATCGCCCTCCACTCAGAACTCTTCTACAACAGCAATTAAACGAATCAGGTAACCCCATTGCATTAATTTCTGATAACACAACTTGGGTTGTTGATTCCGGTGCTATTGATCATATGACTGGTAATTTGAATTGCTTATCACATTAGCGAGGTTCCATCTACAGAAATCCTGTTTCAATTGCAAATGGATCATTAATTCCTGTGCAGGGAGTTGGAAAGACTAGTTTCTTTTCTGAATCTCACAAATCAGATGTTCTTTTCATGCCATCTTTCCCATCCAATTTACTCTCTATTGGTAAACTTACCCAAGATCTGAATTGCAATGTTACCTTCACTCATTCGGTAATTTTTCAGGATAGAACCACGGGGAAGAAGAATGGTGAAGGAAAATTCCACCAAGGCCTTTATTTGTTTGATCAAAAGAGTAAAGCTTTGGTAGCAAAAAAAGGACTGCATGAAAATTTCAGCTTATGGCGCAGTAGAATGGGTCACCCTCTGACAAAGTTTTAAGTATTTTGATACCTTCTATATCTTCTAATTCTGATGCTTGTGATATTTGTCAATTTTCTAAACAAACTAGACTGCCGTTTAAACCATCTATGAAAAAATCTGATGAACTCTTTAGTTTAATACATTCCGATGTATGGGGTCCTGCACCTATTGATTCTCGTGATGGTTTTCGATACTTCGTCAGTTTCATTGATGATTATTCTCGTTGTACTTGGATTTACTTGTTGAAGCACAAAACTGAAGTTTTTGTTGCTTTAAAGATTTTCTTAATCTGATCTCAAATCAATATAATGCAAAGGTTAAAGTTTTGAAAACTGGTAATAGAAAAGAGTATGATAACAAATGTTTCTTTGAACATCTCTCTAATCTTGGGATTATACATCAAACGACTTGCGTCGGTACACCTCAACAGAACGGGATTGCTGAAAGGAAATATAGACACTTACTAGTGGTTACACGATGCTTAATGTTTCAAATGCATGTTCCTAAAACTTATTGGTCAGATGCTATACTCACAGCCTGTTACCTAATTAATAGGTTACCAAGTAAAGTGCATAATAATGAATCTCCTCTTCAGATCTTGAAGGGAAGGAATATTGACCTGAATAATTTACGCATTTTTGGATGTTTCTCTTCCTTTCTCATGAACACTTCCATATAGTATTAGAATTAATAGTAATTCTTTACCAGAATACACATGAGAAGGTGACAGAACCAATATCCCTTTATATAGAGTCCAGATTGACTTTCCATCAAAGTCTGATTAGGATTCTATTTAATTTAAATAAATGAAAAAAATTCATAACATTATTTTGAAAATCGTTTCCAACACGAAAACTCATTCTTCTGAAATTCAGCTACCATGAGGTGTAGAAAATCGTTTTGCCATAAAACTACAAGTATAACATTACCACTATCACATATCGTAAACAGAAACACATCAGTTATTTATTCTCAAATAAACATTCAATTAAATCAAACAATCAACTAATTGAACCATG
Organism: Ananas comosus; assembly: GCF_001540865.1. NCBI lineage: Eukaryota > Viridiplantae > Streptophyta > Magnoliopsida > Poales > Bromeliaceae > Ananas > Ananas comosus. Next base: position 7,662,457 of record NC_033621.1, read on the forward strand.
ACACAGTCTACTTTATTAACGAGTAAACATAAAGGGTAAAGATTAGAGTAACCAGTGCCAAATGGCGAATGCCCGGGACCTCCAAAGCTACCTAGCTGTTTGCACCTCAAGTATCATCCTGATCCTTGCCACCAAGATCACCTAAAATTAGGGGAAGGGGTGAGAAACTAACAAGAGGTCTCCTAGTAGGTATCGCAAGCCTACGAAGGTATGTGTACTCACTACCAAATAGAATATAGCCAAAAGATAAACAACAGGAATTAACAATAGTAAAGCACCTATCGCTACTGTAAATAATAATAAATGCATCAACTGTATATATAGAGCAAATACCCAATCACCTGCCAAATCGGTCTAAAGACCTCAGGCGATGCCACAAATTGCTTACCTATTAGCATATAATCCCAGCTAATCACCTTGGATAGGGCTCATGAGTCGGATATACGACCACTCTTCTGGAAAAGAACATCATTGCGGTGGCCAAACTGCTGGTGTACGTGACATGCTATATGAACTATGACGATCCATACAATATGTTTAATAGCCAACATAATGGCAAATAACCGAGATCAAGTCAATAGTAACCACTTGTCAAATATATCACCTATGTCTCATAAACAGCACTGATACTGACCAATCAGGTCCCACAGATAGAAGTCATGCAAAAGTACTATAAGGCATCACTCTACTACTAAAGCATCATAGAATATCGAGCAGAAGTAGAGTAAATGTAATGCGAAGTCTAGTGGTATAGTGCTCATCATAGTGTTGCGACTATCTAAAATTCAAATTTCATAATTTTTTAACTTTGTTTACCTAATGAACAAGTAGCTTTAAAATAAACGACCGAAAATAACAATCTCATAAAATACAGTGATAAAAGGCTCAAACTTTAAATCATCAGTATTGATCTTGCTCTTGATGGTAAGCAAAATTTTTTATAAAAATTATATACTTAACGAGCCAATCGTCGAATTGAATGTCCCATTATTGAAACCAACTTGAAAGCTCGAAAACCTCCATATTTTCAAAATTACAGGAGATATACTCTCTCTCTATATATATATATATGTGTGTGTGCGCGCGCGGCGTGTTTGATTAATGTAACTAGTCTAGAGTTAATCAGTAATATTTTTCTTTCTTTCCGAAGAATTGGCTTCTTTGTGTATCTCTGCTTCGTCTTCTTCCCCCTTAATGCAGTGCAGGTTTGCATCAAAGAGAGACTTTAGTAATTAAGCCCATAAGCATTTCTTAATTCTCTTAATGTGTCGTTATTGTTTTATATATATAAATATCACTTTTTCTTTTTTTGTAAAGCCATGTTAATTGTGTTTTGAAAGTGTAGTTTCTATAGTCAGTAAAACGTACGTACTGTATGGTCTCATTTAATTTATAATTAAAATTAAATATGAGCAGTTTATAATTTAATTTTACGTGAAAATTATTCTTGATAGTTATAAGTAAAAAATTAATATTAAAAATTCATAATTAACTTCGAATACATGTTTGATGGATATTTGTGACCTGAATCACAGAGACAGAGTATACCGGAGAAAGGCCCAGGTCTGATCTTGTTTGGTGCCGGGCTAACTTTGGTCGGTCCGGTCCGAATCTCTTATAGCTTTTCTAAGACAAAACGCAGGGCCAAATTTAATCGGCAAATCGAGTTGGATCAGTTTTCTTCTGGGGCCTCACATTTCCCAGAATTAGACCTAGTCTGGTTGATGACTTGGTTTGGGTATGATTCGAACTCTTGCTCGCAAGTCGCATGCATGCTCTTTTTATGTATACTAGTGAAGTTACCCGCGCATTGCGGCGGACTAATACCATAAAAGATGGTAGATTGATAAAATAAAAATTTTAAAATTTTTTGACCAGTCATGAGACGTTAATAAATACAAATAGTATGAGAAAAACGAGAATAAAGAGATTTTATTTTACTTTTTTTTTTGTGAAAGCGATTAGTTTAGATTACAATGAACTGTGTGAGTGCATTAATTAGAAAGTGGGCGGGTGGGAAGACGAAGCATCGAGTGAAGATGGAAGGTTGGAAGGCGAATTATCAGGAAGTGAGAAGGGGAGAGAAGGCACGGGTGAAAGAGGAACTGCCATGTGGCAAATTTTATGGGGAATAATGTATAGGTATAGATATGCTATATAATTTGTGAAACTTTACATTCCCAATCAGAATCGATGTGGCTACCAAAATGTACGCTTCGAATTAATTCGCACCTTAAAAGCTTCTCATTTGTTTGGAAATTCACGGTAAATAAATTGACATATGGAGATACGTACGCGGAGGAATAACAAATATGAAGAGATTTTTTTGGTCGTCTAACACAAATGGCAACTAATGTGATAATTGATCGATAAACTGTTACGAAAGCCATTTCTTTTCCTTTCTTCGTTACGGTGCTTGGTTTGAATAAACCGGATCGTCATATGAGTTCGT
>NC_033621.1:7665833-7694813 GCF_001540865.1 Ananas comosus
TATATATATATATATATATATATATATATATATATATAGTCTACTATACTATTAATAGTATCAACCACTTATTATTAGGTTTTCGGCCTTTGGACAAAGGGATGTGCGGTTAGAATGATAGTGATCCTTTAAGGTTAAGTGGGTGGTTACTTAAATAATATGATTTAACGGATAAAAATGGTCAAAAAGGTAGATTTAACGGCACATAATTCGATAACACTAAGTATTTGATACTATTGATAATATAGTTGCCAGACTCTATCTCTCTCTCCTCTCTATATATATAGTCCGGCTACTATACTATTTATACTATTGATAGTACTAAGCGCTTTGTACTATTGAGTTTTCTACCATTAGATCTGCCTATATATATATATATATATATAGAGTCCGGCTATTATACTATCGATAGTACCAAGCATTTGGCACTATCGAGTTTTCTGCTGTTAGATCTATCCCTTTGGCTATTTTTAGATCATACTATTCAACTAGCCACCCACTCAACCCTAGGGGGCTACTATCATCCTTACCGCACATCCATTCATCCAAAGGCCGAAAACCTAATAGCAAGCGGTTTGTACTATTAATAGTATAATAGCCAAATTTTATATATATAAACTCGGGCTACTATACTCTTATAAGTATAGAACTCTTTATACTTATAAATTTTCAGTCATTGAATGTGCGATTAGAATGATAGTGGTCCCCTAAGATTGAGTTGGTGGTTCGTTGAACAGTATGATTTAGTGGATGAAAATGGTCAAAATGATATAAATCTAATGGTCGAAAACTTATGAGTATAATTATACTCATAAAAATATATATAGTAGCTGAACTCTCTCTCTCTCTCTCTCTATATATATATAATTATATATAATATATATTTTAATTATATAATATCGTATTTCATGCATTCATTTTGTATGTTAAACTAGATATTTTTTATATCAAATTTTAGATAATGTTTTATAAAAATTAAACTATANCTCTCAGGACTTGTCCAGAATTCCCGTTTTCGAACTTTTCGGGTCGGGGAACATTTTACAACCCTCCACCAAGTGTGGAAAAGCTCGAAATACAACCAAACACTCGAACCTCGCAATTTGCAAAGGTCCAGTGTGTTACACGTAGCGTACAGACTTGCCTTACTGCCTTCTTTAGCTGGAGTGCACAACGTCTTTCATGTATCTATGTTAAGAAAATATGTTCACGATCCGAGCCACATTGTAGAGCCGGAACCTTTGCAGCTTAGAGAAGATCTATCTTATGACGAACAGCCGGTACGTATTGTGGACCGAAAGGAGCAAGTTTTGAGGAGACGGACCATTCCATATGTTAAAGTCCAATGAAGCAACCATTCCGAATGAGAAGCTACTTGGGAACTTGAAGAGCAGATGAGGAAGAAGCACCCTCAACTCTTCGAGATCTAAGGTATGTTAAGTTTAGAGGACTAAACTTCTTTTAGGATGGGTGGATGTAACACCCCACACTTTTAACTTTTTGTTTTGACTCCAATTTACTTTAAGTTTGGACATTTTCGTAATTTTGGATCTTCGAGGGACTCAGTGGCATTTTGTCGCTTAATTAGTCCCTAACTAATTAGGCCCTTTCTTTTGATACGAGCCCCCCCCAACCGATCCATCTCTCTCTTTCGCTCGATCCCCCTCTCCTCTCTACGCCGTACGACCTCCGCCGCTCCCTTTGTGCACGCGCGATGCCATCCGTTCCCTATCGTCGCCGCCGTCATCCGTAGCCGCCTCCACCGCATTGCTCATTGGCCATTATTTTCTTTTGGTTCGTTATCGACGGAATCTTGCCGCCGTCTTCACCGTTTTCGAGAAGGTTTTTCTCCTTCCCTCATTTTACCTTTGTATCGGATCTTGTGATCACCCAATCTCTCTATTCGTCGTTATATTTTATTATTTTGAATACTCGTTTCTTGATTATTGAAAATTGAAATCATTAAAATCTGATTTCGTAATACCTAATCCTCGTCGTTTGAGCAGCTTAATTTTATATATTGTATCCTCTGTATGATCTTGTTGCTTAATACTTCACATACTACTCACCTATTGGAATGTCCGTTATATGCTCGATAAAATGCCTAAGAGAAGGCGTGCGTCGTTTTATCTCTAATTTTGATCCCATTCGATTATAATTGTAAAAATTGTTTTATATATGTATTAAACCCTCTGTTTGAATATTAAAATCTTTGTTTATTATTTAAATTCCCGTTCATGTTATCTTCTTGGAATAATTTAAATTCTTCAAAAACTCCTTCATCCTTTTGATCGCTATTGGAGGTTCGTCGAATTTATTGTTCTAAATCCCTTTGTGCTCCATCCCGACCTATTTGCATACCTTTATATCCCCTTTTGCATGCTCATTTTGGTTAGCTTATAGAGAATCGCGTGTCTCTATTTTTAGGTCCCGACGATTGAATTTCTGTACAGTTTCGACTAGATAGTTTCTATCTTTGAAGCTACATTAAGGTAAGCGACCGGATACCCGTTAGTTTTTGTAAAATAATTTAGAAAATACTTTGGTTGTGTGAAAATTCTTATTTTGTAGATTTCAAAATTAAGGGTTAAGCGTATATTAAATATTTCCGTAAACTGAGTTTCAACTGTGATTGAAATGTTCTTTTAACAAAAGAATTTCGAAATTTGATTAATTATTCTGTAAGTTAGTGACTGGATAATTTTAAATTAAAATGTCTCTTGGTATTCTGCTATGCTAATGTTGGCCATGTCGACATGTACTTTGTTATAGAAGCAAGCTTCGTCTTTGTTTGGACCTTCCGCGCCTCTGTTTTGTTTGCGCCTTCGGATGCCTCTGTTTTGTTTATGCCTTCGGGTGTCTTTGGATCTCGCCAACGGATCATAAGATATAGTTAAGTGCCGGAGACAATATTTATTTTGTTTATATGTCGAAAGGAAAATGCTTTGAAAAATTATAGTTTCAATCCGATCCGAATTTGAGGTTTTGATAAATTCTTGTTTTCTTAAATTTTGCAAAATTAAAACCAGTCGCTTGAATTAATTTGTGTATCTAGTTATTTATATGTTTAATCCGACTAATGTGGTGTATGGTTGCTTACCCAGGTACTGAGACCGATTCGCAGGGCGGGGCTGGGAGCGAGTGAACGTTAGATGTAGCTAGATTTGATTCTAGCCTCTTCGTCTTATTTCTATTGCATTTAGATATGAACTTTGAACTTCGTAGATAATCATTCGTTTATCTGTTCCTACTTTATTGTTTCTTCGTACCTACAATATCTGTTAGAACAATTTCGGTTTGTGTTGCATCATAANTTGTATGCTTAATCCGACTAATGTGGTGTATGGTTGCTTACCCAGGTACTGAGACCGATTCGCAGGGCGGGGCTGGGAGCGAGTGAACGTTAGATGTAGCTAGATTTGATTCTAGCCTCTTCGTCTTATTTCTATTGCATTTAGATATGAACTTTGAACTTCGTAGATAATCATTCGTTTATCTGTTCCTACTTTATTGTTTCTTCGTACCTACAATATCTGTTAGAACAATTTCGGTTTGTGTTGCATCATAAACTTTAGTTTTGCTTATAGGATACTTCAGTTGATTTTAGTTGCAATTAAATTGTTAGCCTCATCTTTCGACTATTTGGATTTAATAGAAATTTTTCTTTATGATCATCTTTTGTTTGTTAATTGTCTGACTCTGTAGCCTTGCATATTTACTAATTTAGTATATATGCGGCATCTGTTATGCCTCGGGTTTGGGGCGTGACAGGGTTAGACTAAAAAAAAAAAAAAGATTTAGACGTTTTTCCGCTGTGTTTCAAACTAAAAGGGACCCCGGGGCGTGAAACAAACAATTCATCAGGTAACTCGGGAAAATAGAACCAACAGATTTGGATACCTCAAGCTTGGAGAGTTATGCTGCAGCGGCGGATTGGGCAACGAGGAAGGGGCAGCGGCGCCAATTCGTTGGCCCAGGCCTTAGAGAGGGAGGGGGGAGCGGGGCTGAGGCTCTATCATTGAAAAAGAGTTTGAACTTAACACATGATCCAAACAAACCTTACCAACTACATTTTTGCAGAAGCATAAGATCTAAAGGAGATCACTTCTTTTCCACATAAATCACACACAGCACATGATTATCCCCACTCAAATCACTAGAAACAAAAAGAAATATTGCTAGCAACTAACAAATCAGCCCAACAGAGAGCAAGAGGCAACACACAATGCACGAGAGATTAAGAGATAAAAACCTCATCAACAACCGACTTCTTTACCTCCCCTTACCCTAAACCTTAGTACGACTAGGGTTTGGATCGACGACGAAGAGCTCCAACCCCGTCGTTGGCGTGTGAGGGCGGAGGGAGGCCGTCGGGTCACCGCCGCTCTCGTGGAGAAGGAGGCCGAGGGCGACACCGTCGGCAGCAGATCTTCTCGAAGCACTCGAGGCAGAGAAAATCGGGATCGGAGCTCGGAGAAGGCGTTATTAAATTGCGTTTTCTCCGAGCTCGGAGGTCACGGCCGAGAAGATCGGGATCGGAGGTGAAGGAGAGGGGGAGAGCTCGAGCTCGAAGAGAGGGGAAGGAGAGGGAGAGAATGGGTCGCTCGCGAGCCCTAGATCGCGAGCGAATGAGGTCGCGATAGAGACAGAGGGGGGGTTGGGTTGGTACAGGATTCAAGTAATTTTTTTGTAATTTGGGTTTGGGTTAATCTCTAATACCTTTTCCTATTTAATGACTTAAACTACCAAATATAGTATTAATTTGTGGTTTTGATTGATTGATCAAACTAACAACTTACATTTATAATTAAAATTAAAAAAATTCTATTCTCAATTTAAATTTAGAATTAAAATTAATAATACAAATTTAAATATGTAATTTACTACAATATTTATATTTAAGTTAAAATGCATTACTAAAGTTAGTTTCAAAATCAAATTTAAATTTGAACTTTATATTTAAATTGTAAATTGAAATTTGAATTCAAATCTTAAACAATTATTAAATTTATAATTTTAATTCATATATAAATTTAAAATTTGATTTTAAAATTTTTAATTAAAAATTTATGTTTAAAAATTGAACTTTTAATTTCTATCTAACCTTTGATTCAATGTGAAACTATAAATTAATTAAAAAATATATAAGTTTGCACATGAGGGCAAAGTGGTTCGACCACTAATTAATAAGTTTTCATACTTTTGTTTGTGCATTTAAGATATTTTTTAATTAACTACCAACATTTTTTATATTTTTGTTATTTTCATAATTATTTTATAATTATGTTTGTATATAAGTTTTAAATATTAATTTTTATTGCGACATATAATAATATATGCTGGTAATTATAACCTTTAGCAACATTTATTATATAATGTTGGTGAATTTATATATTCAGCAACACTTTCATTTGTGTGTTACTAAATAAAATAAATAGTAACGTATACCTAAGTGTTGCTAGAAAAATGTTGCTAAATATCAATATTGTTGTAGTGGGTGCATATAGCATTGCTTCTTGATCATGTATGTGTTTGAATTTATCCTGGGCAAATTCTTGTACATGATCTTGTTGGTTTAGCCTTGGGCGGACAGAGGAAATGCTATCCGTTCGGCGTCTGTTCGACGCACCCGAACCGGACCAAATTGGTAGCGGTGCCGGGGCGTGACATCTATATACCCTGGAACGGGACAAGGTGCACCTAACCGCACATTGCTTGGAAAAGTCGACGAAGGTGTGGTGGAAGGGCGTCAAACGAAACCGATCGCCTAGTCTCCCTCCTGTGAGTTGGAAAGAGTTTCGGGGATTGGTATTCTCTGCTTATTTTTCCGATAGTGAAAAGAGAAAGTTTCAGGAAAAATTCAGAAAGCTGCGGCAAGGAGACCGCTCGGTTAGGGAATATGAGCAGGAATTCTCCCATATTGTTAATTGTGTTCCGTATGTGGTGCAGGATGACAAGGACAAGGCCGATTGTTTTGTACGGGAACTTTCACTGCTAGAAAATTAGTTATTAATGATATTTATTTATACTGCTAAATGATCAACAAATACTGCTAAAAGTTTTAGCAGCATATGACACCAAATGCTGCCTATGCCAATATTGCTAAAAAGTATTAGCGGCATTTATTATAAATGCCGCCAATATAAATCAATTAGTGTAATTAGGAATATGCCGCTAAAAGGGATTAAATGCTAATTTTAAATTGTTTATTAGTAGCACATAAATATAATGCCGCTAATACAANGTACTATATTTCTCTTGTTGGCTCATCTCACATTGACTTGTTGTACCACGATCCGAGTTGTGATATATAGTTCTATATATATATACGATCTATTATTACTTTCTCGTTTCCATTCTTTGGTAGTGACTCGCACGTGGTGACATGGCTGCAGCCTAGCTTCATGGGTGGACATGTTGACAGCGCGGACAGAGGATTGACGTTTTCTTGCAGTTGGCCTGGATTCCTTCCAGGTGATCCAATCACAGATTGGGTGTTGATTCTTTGGGATTTTCATATTGGGGTGTTTGTTAGGGTGCCTCTAGCCAAAGGGTTATAGCTAATGGCATTGAACGGCCTTCAGGGCTTTTAGCGTGGCCCTGAGGCGGCCCTGGGTGATTGATAGGGCCTTCCGTGGCTGAGTACGGTGCTCAGTAAGCGACGGAGATTTGTGAATAAAACCACACTGTACCATCGTTTGTGTTCCTATGTGTTGGTTTGTTGACAACCACCTATTAACAACCCTAGGCCCAAGGAGTTTCACAGTTAAAGCTGTGGCCTTGGGTGGCAGCGAGTGAGCAGTAAAGACTTGAGAGCTTTACTGCGCTCACTGGTCGGTTGTTCCGAGTCGCTGATGTGTTATCGAGTGCTTCGTGGCAGCCTTATTAACGCTTGGTTTTGGCACAAGGCAGCCGCCTAAAACGGCTGTTTGCGTGGCTTTTATGTAAAGGCTAGAAGCGTTTCCAGGCCCCGGAACCTGTTAGTCAGGTCTCTAGTGGGAGTCGGGTTTGTACGACGGTTGTCGTAGATGTTGCTTCGTCTTTAGGATTTTCGGGTATGGCTATGTACTTTAGCGTAGTAAAGTACACTAAAGATCCGAAAAGACCTGGCACGTGCGTTTGGTCTCCAGCTAATTAGGCTGGCAGCGTGAGCGACTGTCCAAAGTCGTACAGCCTCCGGTACGAGTGGAAAGCCTCGTGACGGCCGGTGACGCCACGCGCGTGCTCGCTGCGCTTCAAGACAATTTGACGCGCGTGTCGCGCTTCAAGCGCTGATTGAGTGATTGGTCCCGTAGAAACGGCGACAGCCTCCACTCGTGTTACAAGTCGTGCTCCATTCCTAGTAGCACGAGTGAAGGGCCTAATAGCCTCACAGGAGCCTGGTGGTCTTTCCACTGGCCTTGGGATTTGATGTCACGACCTTGTATGTTGTTATCGTGTGGCCTCACGTCCCTCGATCCCAACCGGCGGCCGCCGGCTCTCCGCCCGCCAGGCCGGCCTCCTCCCTCGTCAACCAGGCTCTCCAGGCCCCTCCCACGACCGGCCGCCGCCCGCCGTTGGCCACCGCGCCGCCGACTCTAGGTGAGGGGGTTGAGGGAGAGCCCAAGCTCGAAGGGCTGCCGCGCCGTCGCCGGCTTCCTCCAGCCCCACCGATACCACGCCGCGGCCTCCGGCTCCCCTTCCGCTACGTGGGGTGCCACCCGCCGCCACCGCGAACCTTCGGCTCGCCCGGGCTGGAGCCGGTCGTACACAGACCCGCCGGTGTCCTCCAAGGTCGCCGCCGGCCGCCACGCGCCCCTGCCGCCCCCTGCGCGCGCGGCCCAACGGTCTCCAGCGGCCCCGGCTGACCTCCCGCCGTGCCGGCTTCATTCCGCACCTGCGTTTCAAGCTCGACCGAGCCAGACCCAACTGGGCTCAACCGGCGTCCCTCGTCCCCTTCTCCAGCCCCACCGAAAAGGCCGCCGACCCCGCACGCGTGCCCAACCCGTCCCTCTTCCACCCCGCCGATCCCGAGCCAAGCCGACTCCTCTTCCGGTTTTCGATCCCAAAGGAGTGCTTTGGGATCACGTTGATGATAAATGTATACGTATAAGCGTTCTATCAGGAGGGTCCCTATTATAAGAGTCAGTTCAGGGAGTGTCGTACGCATAAAATGTGTATGCGTGGAGGTACAGGCTAGAGTGCGTTAAGCTGTGTATTTTATATCCCAGAGTAGCGCTAAATAGGCAAAACGGTGAAACTGGGGAGTCGCTTTTAGAGCATTAAGGGCCTCTAGGCAGGCAGCCTAAAAGCTAGGCTGTCGTGGTAACGCAAGTCGTACAGCCCCCGTAGTTTTGATGTTACAACTAAGCAGGTTAAACCAGTGCCTAAGCGCTGCCTTGGGTAGACGAGAGATTAATTAGGCATATAGCGTGTATATGGTTTCGTATTTGGGATTTTAGAAATTAAGTTTAAGTTTAAACTTAAGGGATGGTGGTCATCCATGGTCTTTGTTGAGAGTGGATTGGGGTCCAGTGTTCGGTCTCGTGCTCCTCAAAATTTTACGTGTCTTTTCGTTTCTCGCCTTTGGGAGAAAAGCCATTTTGAGGAAAAAGAGCTTTTGGCACGTAGTTTAGACTTTAAGCAGTCACTGTAACCAAGGTCTTATCGACTTGGCAAGTTTTGCTCGATAAACTAGCGATACTTGCCTCAGGCTATGCGCGGCTTTCGGTTGAGATGATGCACTGAAGAGGCCTTTTGGCCTCAATGATAAGTGAATTCACTTTTGATTATTAGCGCATTGAAGAGGTAAAATCGAGTAAAAGAGGACTTTGAACTGCTCACGAATACATTAATTTAATGTGTGTATTTGTAGTAGTTGTCTCTCAAATCAACGTGACATTTTTAGAGTCAATAATGTAATAGGGGGGGAATTTTCTTCAAAGCAGGGGCTTTGAACTGGTGTATGGGTGGCTTTAGCTTAAGCCTATAATGAGGTGGTGACATTATAGTGGGAACTCATGACCAGTTAATGTAGACCTATATAGTTGAAGGCATCTTTCCCCTTTCTTTTTTTTTTTCCTGACGCCAAGGTGGACCTGTTTAGTTCACTTTTGCATGATTAGGTTTTAGATGCCTGGTTTTGAGTGGCCCTAGTTGTGATAGGATATTGGACGACAGTGCGGGGCCCGGGCTACGGTTAAACCGGGCTGGGCTCGTGCATTTTGTCTGCGGCTTGCCTGTCTCAAAAGGGACAGGCGGGTTCCGAGTAGTGTACATGTAAAAGGAGTTATCTCTTTTCGTGATCGCCTTTGTATGTGTTTGCCGAATGTGCTTCCATTCGTTATCGGTAATCACTTTCTTTTTCCCTTGATTTGTAAGTGTTCATTATACTAAGTAAAATCTAGTATATGTAACGTAAGTAGATCATTAAATAGCTTAAGAATGTAAGTAATGTAGTAAAGTAGTAAAGAAAGAATGTAGTGTAAATGGAGTTTTACTCGAAATGTAGGAAAAGAAATGTAATGATCAGTAGTTTATGTTTTCTACTTGTATCCCATCGATGATTGTTTTACATTGGGTTGAGGCCACCGGAGACTGATGCCACGCTATGGAAATGGCGCCAGCGAGCGGCCGAGCGAGCCAGGGCCGAGACACCTTTATCACCCCACTCTTGATGTTGTTTCAAAGGTCACCCAAGCCGGAGTTGTAGTGGCTGAAAGGGTGATCCTGATTGAGTCCGTATTATCTTTCCTATTCATCCTATATCATTGGTTAGATATTGTACTACGATTATACGGACTTGTTTATCTTTCTTTATACGAGTTGTAAATTATATACGTCTAATACGTTTAAGAAAGCAAGAAATAGAAATGTAAACAAGAAACAAGAAATAAGAAACGAGAAACAAGAAACAAGAAACAAGAAACAAGAAACAAGAAAAGTAGGAGTAGAGTAGTTATACCATATTTCTTTGTGGCTCTACTTAGCTATTCTGCATACCCTGTTTCATATTTATAGTAGAGCGATTCTGTGATTATCTGTGAGATTAGCGATCTAGTCGGTCGATTCTAGTATTCAGTATTTGTGACCTATTCGGTGAGTTCCTCGACCTTTGTTGTCTGATGACTGTTGAGGTCGGTATACCCTGAGGGGTGGGATTGTCGGTTAATTGCCGACGGATGATTATACTTTACTCATATCCTATACTTGTGACATGATTGGTCGAGTTTCATATCCTATACTTGTGACGTGATTGGTCGAGTTTCATATCCTAGTTGATCTGAGTGGTCAGTCCTTATGGTTCATTGAGCAGTATTTGCATATGTTTGAGAGGATGTCGATGTTGTCCCATCCTAGTTGACCTGAGTGGTCGATTCTTGTGCTTCTTTATAGTTGACGACCTATGCGGTCGATGGGCCCTGGGGGGCAGGATTGTCGGCTGGTTGCCGACGGTTGATCATTGAGCATATTGTATTGATCGCCCGATACTCGTCACATTTCACGAACACTGGCGGTCTGATCCACCGCAAGGAGTGTTCTTTTCCGGAAAAGTGGTTGAATGGTGACAACCTGTGAGCCCTAGAGGGGTTATATGCACTGGAGAGTAGTAGTGGCACTGGCTTGAGGTCTGCGGTGCTGACCAAGAGAGCATTGGTTTCAGATTGGGTACTTTTGGACTTCTTGACCGGTTGACGCATATGTCTAGAGTAGCAGTCGTTGCATGCATACTTACAGTTCTTACTTTATAGTTGTCTTGCTGCTATAGTAGATATTCATGTATGCTTTCGGTTCCAGTTACAGTAGCGGTAGCCGTTATTCAGTCTAGTTCTTACTTTCTTTCAGTTTGTTGCTACTGTATTTAGTATATCTGCTCATTACCTTATACATCTCTTTTGTTTACTATTGTTCCTATTGTATTTCCACTGACCCGTGTTGTTGTATAGCTCTTCCTGATCCGGTGAGTACTCCTCGCCTTCTTCGGCTTGCGGTACCCACTGGGAGGGGAGACATGTTTACATGTTCTCACCTCCCTCACCATTTTTCAGGTATCGCGGGCGGTGATGGTTGAGACGAGACGTGAGATACGTAGCGGTCGATAGAGCTTCCGATCCAGGTTATTTCGGTTTAGTTATTACCCCTATTATTTCAGTTGTTATAGCTTAGATAGTTTATATGGTTCAGTATTTTTTTATTACATTTGAAAATATGGGTTTTCATGAATATAATAAACTGGTTTGTGAATTTTGTAAAATAAAAGGTTTTCTACCCCTCGTGGCAGCGTTTTAAAGAAAGATAAAAGTTCCTGTGTAGGAACAGTTTTCAAAAGGTTTTCTATGGATTTTGCATCTTAGTATTTCAAAACTTGTTTCTGTGGTTGGAAACAGTTTAACTGATAGATGTGGATTTATGTTTAAATATTCAATGTAAAAATGTGAACCTGTGGTGAATGGTGTATGAATATATAACTGTGGTTATTTGTATGTTCATCTGGTTGTGGTTGTATCATGTTTAAACTCTTGTACTTGTGCGACGCCGTACAAATACAGGGGAGACTCTGTCCGTGTGAACAGTGGATCTCCTGTATTTGTGGCGGATCTGGCATACCCTGGGGTCAGGTTTTCAAAAAAAAAAAAAAATTTCAGACGCTTTTCCGCTATGCTTTAAACTAAAAAGGGACCCCGGGGCATGACAAAATATTGCGGCATTTAGCAATAAGTGCTGCTACTTTATTACATTTAGTGTCATTTTTTATAAAATGCTGGAAACTTCGGCGGCATTCACTAATTTATGCTGCTAATTTATTCTATTTTGCAACATCAATAGTAAATTGCTGCTAAATTATTAAATTTAGTGGCACTTATCAAGTAATGCTGTTAAATATATTAATTAACGTTATTTAAATAAATGTTGCGGAGTAAATGCTGCTAAATCATGAATTTGTAGTAGTGTTTGGTCGGAAATTTTCAAGGTTGTGCATCCTTTCAAGTTGCAAACTTTTGCCGAGGTCTTGGATCGGGCCTTGTGGGTGGAGCAAGGTGATGCCTTCACGCGGGAGGAGTGTGAATCTTTTGATCGTGGGAGAGGGATGATGCGACTATTAAGCGGTTTGAGTGGACAGCCGAGTTCTGGGCGATGCTCGAAGTCATCCTCTACTCGATCCTCGCCGGAATGCTTTATTTGCGGTGGTTCCCATTGGGCACGACGCTGTGTGTAGCGAGAAGGAAGGTGCATTCGATGTGGGCAACTGGGCCATATGCGGGATGAGTGCCCGCTGGGTGATAGTCAGGCCCTGACATTGGAGACGACCTTTTCCTCTTCAGGACAACCTGCAGGTGCGCCACCTGCGGCATGGTTTGGAGAGCAAGCGTTGAGGATGTGGCAACCGGAGGGTTCGCGGCGGGCGCCAGGTGGTCATGGATACGCGATCCAGGTTGAGGAACCTGTTGCTACTGACGACAAAAATCGTGGCAAGTATGATTTAATTGAGAAATGTAGATTTGGAACATTGCATGCATATATCATGTGGTCATACGCTACTATTTATGTATCAGTATAGAAAGGACCAAGTAGATGGGTAAGTAAAGATACCCGGGTATGCTCATGTTGTGGGAGTGTACCATTTGCTGGAGCAGGTAGAGAGCTAGATGGCACTAGCGAGTTGCTGGTGATAGTGTCACGCCCCTGAGCGGTCAATTTGGTCGGTTCGGGCACGCGAACAAACGCCGAACGGACAGCACCTTCCCTGTCCGCCCAAGGCTCCAACAACATGTATAATACAAGCAAGTCAACAAGGAGATTGCAAGATATACAAGGTTTGCACGAGGGCAAACAACAATCAATTCAAACGTGAAAGCATCGAAACTAACTAAACATTTATCCACATACATGTCATTTGATTACATTTTAATCAAACACAAGTAAACTACTACATTTACATTCATTTCATCCATTTATTTACATCTCATTAGTTTTTAACCCAAAATATACAAATTACATCATTTATCCTTACTAGTTCAACATACAAAAGTTGAATACACCAAAATATAGGGTATGCCTATAAACTCCGAGGCCGCTATCTACGCCGCGATACCCTTGCCTCGATCCTCCGCCGCCCTACTCGCGCACGGATCTGCAGGGTTAGTGGCAATGAGAACTAGAACGAAATTCCCAGTGGGTTCGGCCGCCGACCACGCCGATTCGCCCGCTAGGTCTATTTCAGGCATATATATTTCAATAAAGATAGATACCGAACCATCTAATGCAATCACTAATACAATGCCTGCAAAACAAATGTCAACAGATAGATAGATAATCAAATACATGAATCTGATGCATGCATGTCCATTTCTCAATTTACTTGGCCTTTACCCAATCTTTCCAGGGTTCATCAAGTTCACCCCAAACTCACATCTCACATATCCCATCTATCGGGATTAGCATTTGAAAATGCCCCTGAGGGATCCATCCCGTCTACCGGGGAAGGCACATGGCACTGTCGCCCGAGGGATCTTCGCCGGGCACTCCCACCCGTGGTGTCTACACTCCGAATTACACCGCTTGTGGAGGAGCTACCTCTCACAAGCCAGAACCGATACACGTGAGTACGATCCATCCCTCAATTTGAGGAAGTATATCCAAACCTGTCTCGAGCCACAATATCTCAATGCCAATGATAGGTTCTACCATATCATATATACCACCAAATCTGAGTCAATGGTCCTGACGCCACACTACTCATAATGTCATTCTGGGTTAAACGTTGTTTAACTATTCACTTTTCGATGCCAATCGAGTCACTATAGTCAATGTCACCTTTGTTTACTATTGTCATAGTCTGTTACACATTCACATGCACATAGGGTTCGTCTCATACATGGTTCACTTGGTTCATTATCATTTCACATATTCTTTAAGCATCTAAATGCATTTCAACCAAGAACATATTTCACACTACCCTATATGTAAGAATGCTTTAATATCAATATGCTCAAGTAAAGTGACATAGACATAGAAAGAGATCTGGTGTTTTCGGACAGCACCCCCCACCTTTTAGTGATACTAGGATGCCGAAATCCAATTTTCCACAATTTTTAGATGCTTACGCCGCGAGCTGCGGCAATCTGTACCAACTTAACCCGTTTCCTCAATTTCTCCGCGCACGCTCGTCGTATCGCCGAACCGAGCGCACCAATACGTTCGTTGACCTATCAATTAGGTTAAAATGAGATCAAACCCAAGTTTCGACCTCAAAATTTCAAAACCCTAAGTATAGGTCCTTGTACTTTATCATATTTCCCAAAACTAGTCCCTAGCATGGATACTATGGGGGAAAATCCTCTAATCATCTCCTAGAAGCATGCTAGAAGGAATTAAACCAAAGCCCTAACTTGAAAACCCTAGAATTCCTCAAAAACTCACATAGGGTTCAAAGCTTTCCTTCAAAAGCTCTTCACAAGCTAGCCACCACCTTTGGAAGCTTCTTTTCCAAGTTTTGCTCCACCCAAGCCCTCCTTTGATCCAAGCTCTAGAGAGAGGAGAGAGAGAAAGAGAGTTTTTAGAGAGAGAGAGAGGGAAGCTTTTTGCATAAGGTTAAGGGAAATGAGCCCCAACCTAAAGCCCTCTCAAGTATAACCATTCATCTTGTCACATTAGCACATAAGCCCTTCAACTTTGCACCTTTCACAACAACCCATTCTGGGCATTTTTCGCATACGGGGACCGGTCTTTCCCTGTAGGGACCGGTCCCCGAGAGTACATCTCTTAGGACTTAGCCAATTCTCACTCTTTTTGGGCTGTCTGCGCGCACGGGGACCGGTCTCTCATCACAGGGACCGGTTTCCGAGAGCAACACTTTCTGACTTAGCCATTTCCCAACTTTTTCACCTACGGGGACCGGTCTCTCCCCACGGGGACCGGTCTCTCCCCGCAAGGACCAGTTCCCGTAGCCTGGCTTTCCAGGACTTAGCTGATTTTTCAGCTTTCTGGGCAGGCTACGCATGCGAGGACCGGTCTCTCCTCACAGGGATCGGTCCCCGAGAGTCCAAAATCTGGGACTTGGCCGGATTTTCTAACTTCACTCTCTCGGGTCCCTTTACTGTATATATAAGTTCCAATGCACTTAGAACCTATACCAACTCGTTCCACTTCGCGTTCCACACATTTCGACGGAACTCGGCACGACTTACGGGAAAGTGATATGTTACATTCCGCACCCCTTAAAAACAGTTTCGGCCACAAAACTTAAACACGTACCTTAGTCCACTTACTCAAACAAGTGAGGGTAGACCTTGCGCATCTTTTCCTCGAGCTCCCACGTGGATTCACGCCTCGAGTGATTACTCCATTGCACTTTCACATACGGAATAGTCCGATTCCATAGCTTCCACTCCTCTAGAGCAAGAATGCTCACCGGAAACTCTTTGTAAGTGACATCCTCATGCAACTCTACCGGTTCATACTCCAACACATGTGAGGAGTTCCGAAAATACTTGCGAAGATTCGAAACATGGAATACATTATGCAGTCCCGCAAGCTTCGGCGGCAATGCTAACTTGTACGCCACCGGCCCAATCCGCTCAAGGATCTCATACGGACCAATGTACCGGGGACTAAGCTTCCCCCGAATGCCGAACCGCTTCACCCCGTGCATTGGCGACACTTTGAGAAACACACGGTCGTCAACCGCGAATTCCAAATCCTTTCGGCGCTTATTTGTGTAGCTTCGTTGCCGCGATTGTGCCATCAATAACCGTTGGCGAGCAAGACGAACTTTCTCTTCCGCCTCTTGCACCACATCTGGACCAAGGGTGACTCTTTCACCCACTTCGCTCCAATGGATAGGAGAGCGACACTTACGCCTATAAAGTGCCTCAAACGGCGCCATCGCTATACTTTCTTGATAACTGTTATTGTAAGCGAACTCCGTCATCGGCAAGAACTCATGCCGCCCTCCACTGTAATCGAGTACACACGCTCATAACATATCCTCGAGTATCTGAATTGTCCTCTCTGACTGGCCATCACTCTGAGGATGAAATGCCGTACTGAAATCGAGCCGCGTGCCTAGAGCATCCTGCAAGCGCTTCCAGAAATGAGAAGTGAACCGGGGGTCTCGATCTGATATAATCGATAAAGGAACCCCATGCAATCTCATTACCTCACCCAAGTAGACTTGCGCTAACTTATCTCCTGACCACGTGGTGTGGATCGGCAAGAAATGAGCTGACTTCGTCAAACGGTCCACAACCACCCATATGGCATCGTGTCCAGCTTGCGATCAGGATAATCTTACCACAAAGTCCATCGCTATGTCCTCTCATTTCCACACGAGGATCGGTAAGCTCTGCAACTTTTCCATGGGAAATCAACGCTCGGCCATCACTTGTTGGCACGTCAAACACTGCGCCATAAACTCCCCAACGTCTTTCTTCATACCCGGCCACCAATAATGCAATTTCAGATCTTTGTACATCTTAGTGCCACCCGGGTGTATACTATACGGGGAATGATGCGCCTCTTGCAACACCATCTTACGAATTTCGTCATCCTTGGGTACACACAACCGGTTTCTAAACCAAAGTGCACCATCGGATCCCACGCCGAAGTCGCCGGCGCGTCCGCCCTCAATGTCATTCCGCACCTTTTGGAGATACGGATCATCAACTTGCCGTTCCTGAATTTCTCCAATAAGGTCGGTCGAACCACTAGTGTCGCCAAGATAGTCAGAACCTCCAGCGCCACTACTTCCAATCCAAACCGTTGCATTTCCCTTTGCAACAACAGTTGACTAGTAATCGTCGTCCCCAAGTTCTCAACAGATTTTCTACTTAGCGCATCGGCAACGATCTTAGCTTTCCCGGGTGGTATAGGATAGTAAGGTCATAATCCTTTAACAGTTCCAACCACCGCCGCTGCCGCATGTTTAACTCTTTCTGGGTGAACAAGTACTTGAGGCTCTTGTGATCGGTATATACCTCACAATGCTCACCGTAGAGGTAGTGCCTCCATAGCTTTAGCGCGAAAATAACCACCGCTAGCTCAAGATCATGTATCGGGTAGTTCTTCTCATAGTTCTTCAACTGGCGCGAAGCATACGCAATGACTCGCCCATTTTGCATAAGAACACACCCGAGACCATTGTAGGAAGCATCACTATACACCACGAAGCTCTCTCCCAGTGTTAGCAATGCAAGTACCGGGGTAGATGTCAACTTCTCTTTTAACTCTTGGAAGCTTTGGTCGCAACCGTCGCTCCACATGAACTTTACTCCCTTGTGCATTAGGCGCGTGAGAGTAGTTAACTTCGCAAACCCCTCGACAAAGCGTCGATAGTAGCCCGCCAATCCGAGGAAACTGCGGACTTCCGCCACACTCGTCGGACGAGGCCAATCTCGAATCGCCTCAATCTTCCTTAGGTCTACCAAGACTCCGCTCCCGGATATCACATAGCCTAAGAAGGTTACTGTAGCACACTGGACCTTTGCAAATTGCGAGGTTCGAGTGTTCGATTTGTATCCGAATTTTTCCACACTTGGTTGGAGAGCCGTCGATGGTATACCGGCCTAAAAGTTCGATCTCGAGAGTTTTGGCAGAGTCCTGAGAGTTTTTTACTCTCGGGACCGGTCCCTGATAGAGAAGACTGGTCCCCCAGTGAACAGTGCTACGCAGCCGGCGAGGCAACCGGTCCCTGGCAGTCGAGATCGGTTCCCGAGCGCGTCAGCGCGGGAGAGACCGTCCCGCGCAGGGAGAGACGGTTCCCGAACGTTTGGATTTTCGGGGGCAGGCTGAGAGACCGGTCCCAGGTCGGGGAGACCGGTCCCTCTGGGCGAAAACTGCCCAGACCGGGCTGACGTGATTTTCGGTTATTGAGGGGCTTATCAGGATTTTGTTACTTTAGAGCCTATAGAGAGCCTTTCTTCTCTCTCTTTCCCTCATTTCTCTCCACCCTTTGCATTCTAGAGAGAGAAGAAGAGAGGGAGAAGAAGAAGAAGAAGAAGAAGAAGAAGAAGAAGAAGAAGAAGAAGAGGAGAAGGAGCTTGCTTGGAGGCCTTGGAGCACCATCTTCTTCCTCATTTCTCACCTTTGGAGGCTTGGAGCTTGCTTTTGGAGCTTTATGGTGGATCAAACTTCAACCCTACTTGGTTTTGAGCTTGGATTGGAGCTTCTCTTGAGGTTGGTAGCTTGTAATCCCCATTTGATACATGTTTTCCTAGGTTTTACTAGAGGAAACCCTAGATTTTGGGATTTAGGGTTTATTTTGGGGGTTTTTGAATTTGAGGGTTTTGAGACCTAATTGATGGGTTTGGAACCTTTATTTAGGTTGGATTTGAAGAACTCTAACTCCCATTTGGAGCTAGAGAGAGAATTTCTTCACCTAGGTGAGTTTTTCTCCATCTTACCTATGTTGCTTATCGATTGAGTTTAGGGTTAATCGTAAGGTTCGTTTAACCCTTGTTCCTACATCTTTAGGGTGCTAGGAGGCTAGTGGGCATCTTCGTCGGAGCTTGCGAAGAGTTGCAAGAGTTTTGGTGGGTTTGGCTTCTTTGAAATGGGAGGAAATTCCTCCTATGCGGTTAAATGCTTTCATTTACTATAAATTCATGCACATTCATGTTTAGTAGCATTTATGAGAATTTTTGAATGCTTAGAACTCATATGTTATGCATCAAGAAAATTTACTCTATATGGTAGAGGGACAATGTGCTTGTAATATGCATGCGGCGAACATTCTATGAGATGGTAGGAAATCAAGTTTCTTGCTTCGATCTTGACTAGAATTATAAATTCTTGAACTTAGTATCCATGTTGGGACAAAATGAGCCATAGTGTCATAAAGAGGCACTTGGGCGAGAGAATTATTAAACTGCAACATAGAGACTTGGCAATAGGCCACATTGGCATCAACTACATTCCATATTTAAGATATGATGAAATAGTGACTTAGCCACGATGACATTTACTATACTCCATGTTAGAGACATGACGATATAGAGATAGGCCTATGAGGTTGGTGACATATTCCATGTTATTAGACATGAGGACTTGGTACTTGTGACAGATTGTTTGACTACTTGCCATTGTGCTCATTCGCACATGCTTGTGAGGGTCGCTCCCTACAAGCCGGCACTCCGGAGATAGCCATCGCGATTCGCATTCGCCGTGCGGGATTGGGCGCCGAAGTGGATTGCCGTGGGCCAGGCTCATTCCTAGGGTGGGGATGATGACTACCACGGGGCCATTAGGCTCGGCACCGGCCAGACAGCCTACGGGTGGGTCTCAGGGCCATAGACAGCCTTTGGGTGGGTCTCTTCATATTTGACTTTGAGTATCCGTTATGACATGTAGGCAGATGATGACTTAGTGTACTACTTGGACATTGACTAGAATAGTAAACAACGGAACTTTACTATTTCGTATTGTGAACGTTATGATAGCTGGAGACTTTTACTTGATGCATAGTTGCTTTCATACTTATGCTATTTATGCTAAGTAGAGATATCATGTTGTAGTAAGTTACATTTTACTTACCTTTCACTTTTCTACTTTTATAGTCACTGACATTTTTTGTAGCTTTGGGCCTTGTGGTGCATTCACTGAAGTCAGTAATTACCCACTGGGAACTATTTTTAATAGTTCTTACGCCCCTGTTTTATGGTTTACTTTTCAGAGCCTTCGGCACCGGCGGAGGCACGGAATCGCGGCAAGGGGATCGCTTAGCTAGCTAGCGAGGAGCGGTACTTTGCCTAGGTGGTTTACTCTTTCTTTTTGTAGTTGAGAGAGTGAGAGGTTTTTGTATCCATGTATAGAGACCACCTATGTATCTACCTATAGCACTTGTATCTGGGATTTTCTTGTATTACTTTATGTTTTATTTAGTGGATTTACAGTTTTATCCTTATCCCTTGTTGTAGCAATTAGACATTTATTATGCTCTGATACTCCTAGATGTCTTTTATTATCGCTTTTATTATTGTTGTTTTTAGACGCCTTATATGTTTTAGACGTATGGCGGGTCTGGGCACGTGCCTGGCGGGCTTCCGCTGGGTCCCGGGGCGTGACAGTTACCTCTGAAAGCCAAAATTCGCACTTCTTCAGTTTAGCATAAAGCTTCTCGTTTCGAAGTATTTGCAACACGGTTCTTAAATGTTCCTCGTGCTCTTCTTCATTCCGCGAGTACACCAACACGTCGTCGATAAACACCACGATGCACTTGTCCAATAACGGTCGAAAGACCCGATTCATTAGGTCCATAAACGCTGTCGGGGCATTAGTAAGCCCAAACAGCATAACCGTAAACTCGTTTGGCCATACCGCATACAGTACGCTGTTTTGTGCACATCCTTCGGCCGGATATTCAACTGGTGATATCCCAACTGAAGATCTATCTTCGAGTATACCCGCGACGCCTACAACTGATCAAACAGGTCATCTATTCTCGGCAACGGGTATTGTTCTTGACCGTCACTTTGTTCAACTCGCGATAATCAACGCAGAGTCAAAGTGTACCGTCCTTCTTCTTTACAAATAGCACCGAAGCTCCCCACGGTAACACGCTCGGCCTAACAAAGCCTTTGTCGAGCAAGTCCTGTAATTGGGCCTTTAACTCCTTAAGCACCTCCGGAGCCATTCTATACGGAGCCTTCGAAACTGGCGTCGCTCCGAGAATCAAGTCAATGACTAACTCGATCTCCCGATTCGGTGGCAATCACGGTAACTCCGCCGAAAACACGTCCGGAAATTCACACGCAACTCGGATATCCCCAAGTTCAGGGTGTTCCTTCTGAGCCTCTATCATTGTTGCCAAATAGGCCAAACATCCTTCTTTGATCATCTTTATCGCCCTCGCCGCCGATACAGTCGCCGCGAAACGCGAGCTTTTGCACACTTGATACACCAACTCCTCTTGACCAGGCTCACGAAAAGTGATCACCTTACTGTCACAGTCAATGCTGGCATAGTACTTGGAGAGCCAATTAACTCCCAAGATGACATCAAATCCCCACATCTGCTTCAACACTACCAAGTTCGCCGGCATAATCCACTCGCCGATCTGAACAAGACAAGCTAGGCACTCCTCGTGAACTTTAAACGAATGTTCTGGTGCGTTAACCCACCAATAGTCATAATTATGCACTATCTCCATGCCATGAGTC
Source organism: Ananas comosus (assembly GCF_001540865.1). Lineage (NCBI taxonomy): Eukaryota > Viridiplantae > Streptophyta > Magnoliopsida > Poales > Bromeliaceae > Ananas > Ananas comosus. The sequence continues at coordinate 7,686,968 of NC_033621.1, forward strand.
TTAGCAAACGATGCACTAACAAACGAGTGTGATACATTCGTGTCAAATAATGCTCTTACTCTAATGCCATTAATCAGAATAATACCTGCCACGACGTCGTCGGGTACGGCAGGCTGCTCTTCCACCTGAGTGGCGAAAATTCGTCCACTCGGTGCACGTGATCCCTCCGGCTAACGCGGTGCCGAAGCGCGCCCAGCCGACATAACAGGTGGCAGTCCTGCAAGCTGTCGTGGAGCGTACTGAGCCGAAGTAGCTGACGGAGCAGGTGACGCGCCGCCCGGGCAATCCCAACTCAAGTGTCCCGCTTGGCCACATCGGAAACACCTCCCGTCACGCTGAGAACATTCATTGGGCCTGTGATTCCCGCCACGGATCACGCATGGGAAAGAAGTCGCCTGACTCCTTGACTGGCTTCTGCCTCCCCGCCACTGCGGTCGAAGGTACCAAGGGAGTCGCTTAGAACTCGACTGCCCTGCGGAACCACCAGCCGGTCGCTTCTTGGACTTTTTCCTTTCCTTGTCCTTTTCAAAAGCCTCGCGCTCCTCACGCGCAATGGTGTTGCCGGGCTCTACCCATAGCGCGCGATCAAGTACCTCCTCGTAGGTCTTCAGTCGGAGCGCATGAATAATCTTGAATATTTTCGGCCGCAACCCGCGCTCGAAGACCTCCTCTCGGTCCCGGTCTCCGTGAACCATGCCCGGAACGCAATCGACTATGTGCGAGAACTCCCTTTCATATTCCCACACCGATCGGTTTCCTTGCCTTAACTTGCGAAAGTCCTCCTTGATCTTCCGCTTGTCACTTTCGGGAAAATACTCCATTAACAGGATCTCCCGGAATGTCTCCCAAGACATAGTAGCCGGATCCAAAGACCGACCATTCTTTACTCGCGTCTACCATGATCTAGCCGACCCCTCTAAACAGTGAGCCGCTAGGCGTACTTTATCCTTCTCGAGGGTGTAGACATCCTCAAACAATGCCTCCATCGCTGAAAGCCACGCCTCCATTAACCAAGGGTCCTTCACATCACCCTGGAACATCGGAGTATTAAACCGCTTAAAGGCCGTCAACACCGCCAACGACCGCTCCTGCTCGGCCTTAAGAACCTACGAGATAGGAGCCGAAGAACTCGAAATCGTTGGAGGAATAGCCGTCACCGGTGCCGCCGCCACCGTCGGAGTAGGTGCTATAGGTGCAGGCGGGTCCTGAGGTACGGGTGCAGCCGCCGCCGCCTGTCGAGCCACCAACTCATGGAGCCGTCCTATCTGCTCCCCTTGTTGTCCCATAGCCCCAGCCAAAGCTACCACTTGGGCCCGCAACTCTCGCACTTCATCAGATCCCGCTTGCTCGGGCACTTCATTAGGCAATGCCGGAGCGGACCTACGCGTATAACGTCTCGGGGACATTAGCTCTTGAAACGAAACACACGCGTTATTACTCGACATACTCACACCTTATACGTTCCAAACAACTACCCAATTAAGCGAAAGCAAACAAGTCTATTCATTTTCAACTCTCGGCGTCATGTAGTCGGCCGCCCACATAACACTTCAAGAAGAGAACAATAAGCACTTGAATTCATCTCTAACTCCTTTTAGAGAAGTACTAACAACAACCCAATCAATAAGCTTTCGCGTTTCCGAGTCCACGTCAAACGTGTCCTAAACTCCTAGGGTTTCCAATCCTAAGGTCCCTAAGTCCATCCTAGACTTTTGCTTTCACTCGCGCTGATACCACCGTATCTGTCACGCCCCGGAGCCGCCAATTTGGTCGGTTCGGGCACGCGAACAGACGCCGAACGAACAGCACCTCCCCTGTCCGCCCAAGGCTCCAACAACATGTATAATACAAGCAAGTCAACAAGGAGATTGCAAGATATACAAGGTTTGCACGATGGCAAACAACAACCAATTCACATGTGAAAGCACCGAAACTAACTAAACATTTATCCACATACATGTCATTTGATTACATTTTAATCAAACACAAGTAACTATTACATTTACATTCATTTTATCCATTCATTTACATCACATTGGCTTTTAACCCAAAATATACGAATTACATTATTTATCCTTACTAGTTCAACATACAAAAGTTGAATACACCAAAATATAGGGTATGCCTATAAACTCCGAGGCCGCTATCTACAGCGCGATACCCTAGCCTGGATCCTCCGTCGCCCCGCTCGCGCACGGATTTGCAGGGTTAGTGGTAATGAGAACTAGAACGAAGTTTCCAATGGGTTCGGCCGCCAACTGCGCCTATTCGCCGACTAGGTCTATTTCAGGCATATGTATTTCAATAAAGATAGATACCGAACCATCTAATGCAATCACTAATACAATGCCTTGTAGCACACTCGACCTTTGCAATTTGTGAGGTTCGAGTGTTTGGTGTGTACTCCGAACTTTTCCACACTTGGTGGAAGGCCGTAGATGGTATTCCGGCCTAAAAGTTCGATCTCTAGGGTTTTGATTTTGTCCTGAGAGTTTTCACTCTCGAGGACCGGTCCCTGATAGGAGAGACCGGTCTCCTCAAAACAGTGCTGCGGCAGGGCTTGAGACAACCGGTCCCTGGCTGGGAGAGACCGGTTCCCGAACGTTGGTTTTGCGGGAATAAAAAATATGAAAATAAGGGCTTCCGTTCGTAAAATTTGTGAAAAATGTCGACTGATTCGCAGGCGTGGGCGGTCCCAGGTGTCGGGGAGATCGGTCCCTCAGCGCAAAAACGGTCCAGACCGGGCAGTGCACAGAGTGGATTTTTGAGGGGCCTAAGTGGATTTTGTTACCTTAGAGGCTATAGGAAGCCTCTCTTCTCCCTCTCACTCTTATTTCCTCTCCCTCACACTCTCCCTATACTTCTAGAGAGAGAAGAAGAAGGAGGAGAAGAAGAAGGAAAAGAGGAGGAGCAACTTGGAGGCTTTGAATCATCTTCTTCCCCTTATTCCTCACCTTTGGTGGCTTGAAGCTTGCGGTTGGAGCCTTGTGGAGGTTCAAACTCCAACCCTACTTAGTTTAGAGCTTGGATTGGAGCTTCTCTTGAGGTTCGTAGCTTGTATTTTTTATTTAATACAAGTTTTTCTAGATTTTACCTTATGAAATCCTAGATTTTAGGATTTAGGATTTATTTTGGAAACTTTTGATTTGAGGGCTTTGAAACCTAATTGATCGTTTTAGAACCTTTATTTAGGTTGGATTTGAAGAACTCTAGCTCCCATTTGGGGCTTGAGAGAGGATTTCTTCACCTAGGTGAGTTTTTCTCCACCTTAGCCTATGTTGCTTATTGATTGAGCTTAGGGTTGATCGTAAGATTTGTTTGACCCTTGGTCCTACATCTTTAGGATGCTAGGAGACTAGTCGACACCTTCGTCGGAGCTTACGAAGGGTTTCGATATCATTGGTGGGTTTGACTTCATGAAAACGGGGCAAAATGGCCCCTATGCTTTCTAAACTCTTCGTAAAGTCTTTTTTTAGAGCAAATCCATGTTAAACATGATTTATGTGAATTTTAGAACACTTGAAATGCATGCCTTATATATCATGAAATTCGCACTCTATATAGTAGAGCTATATGTGTAGACTGCATGCATTGTGAAAGGTGGTTAGCCTTGCAAGTTGAGAACATATCTCATATGTTTGAAATGAGTAGAACTATGTGTTCATGAACATAAATACCATACTTGGATTAGTTGAACAATAGTGTCATAAAGGGGCACTTGAAACTAATAAAATATAAAAATGCAACATAGAGACATAGTGATAGGCCATTGGACATCGACTATATTCCATGTTAGAGACATGACGACATAGTGATGGGCCTTTGTGACATTCGATATATTCCATGTTCTTTGACATGTAGACTTGAGACTTGAGACGGACTGATACGCATGCTTGCCATTGTGCTCATTCGCACATGCTTGTGAGGGTCGCTCCCTACAAGCCGGCACTCCGGAGTTGGCCATCGCGATACGTTCACCGTGCGGGATTGGGCGCCGAAGTGGATTGCCGTGGGAAAGGCTCATTCCTAGAGTGGGGATGTTGACTACCACGGGGCCATTAGGCACGGTAAAGCCAGACAGCCTTCGGGTGGGTCTTATGCTAGACAGCCTTCGGGTGGGTCTTATCAGAGTTGAACTTTAAACAGTTAAAGTGACAAGTGGACATTGACTAGAGTAGTGAACATTGACATTATTGCTATTCACATTGTGGACTTTGGGATAGTTGCATACTCATGCATTTACATATTGGTTACTCTCATATACATACTTGTGATAGTTGTTTTGTTACTTGTGCAAATCATGCTAAGTAGAGACATCATGGTTGAGCAGTATTCATCTTTACTTACCCGTTGTATTGATCGCTTTTGCTCATGCTTATACACTGACCCCTTTTGCTGTAGTTTGGGCCTAGTGGCGCATTTCACTGAAGTCAATAATTGCCCACTGGGAACTATTATTTAATAGTTCTCATGTCCCTGTTTCTATATTTCCTTTTCAGAGCCTTCGGCACTGGCGGAGGCACGGGATCGCGGCAAGGGTGTCGCGTAGCTAGCTCGGAGAGAGTCCGTTTTGCTATTGGTGGTTACTCCTTCTTTTGTTTGTGTTAGAGAGAGAGAGAGATTTTGAGTACCATGTATAGAGAAACCACCTGTATACTCTTTATGTTTAGTCTTTGTATTTGGGATTTTTCTTTGTACTACTTTATGGCTTTATCAACGAATTTCAGTTTTATACTTACCCCTCTGTATAGAACTTAGTTATTTACTTTGCTCTGATATCGTTAGATTTTTTTGTTCTACTGCTTTATTTATCGTTTTGTTTTAGACGCCTTGTATGTTTTAGACATATGGCGGGTCTGGGCACGCACCGGGCGGGCTTCCGCTGGGTCCCGGGGCGTGACAGATTAGTTTGGTATCAGAGCCTAGGGTTGAGTCTTAGTGGACCTAGCAAACCTTAGGCCGGTTGGACTATAAGAAATAGGCTCGTGAGAGACGAAGTCTATTCGACTTGTAAGCGAAAGTATCTTGATTGGGTATCTTAGATAACTCTAGAAAGTGGAGTTAAATTGAAGTGTATAGCTTCTAACTTCGCGGAGGGTTACGTTGGCGGCCCACAACGTAACATCGGGAGTTAGTTGTGAAGCACACTTCATTACTTTCGCATGATTTGGGGTATTACCTTCTTGAGTGGGGATACGATGGCGTGAGTTTACTAACTTACGCTTTTATGATATTGTAGTGTGATGCCAATTACACGCTCCCAATCTGCCGGAGCGGATAACGTGGCAAATCTGGAGGAGGTCGAGACCTCCGCTACCTCCAGATCCGGCGAGGTCCGAGAGTTGAGGGGCCAGCTTGCGGCCCTCACTGATATGGTGGCACAGCAGACTGAGGCGGCGCGCCGACAGGAGGCGCGGATGAAGCGTCTGGAGGATCTCCTACTGCAGCAGGCAGAGGCTCGGGAGACTCAAGTCCCTACACCGCCAGCACCAGTTGTGGACATCGCGCCGAGAGCGCCATCCCCCACGCCCAGTTCTTCGCGAGCAGCACCCGCGGTAGCGCCTCAGGAGGAGGCTATTGCAGCACCACCTGTGCAGAGGCCTCCGGTGGGAGCGGTCTTCCCCGTGATGGCCGAGGGAGCAGAGCGGAACAGACTGATGGAACGCCTCAATGAGTTCAGGAGGTGCAGCCCTAGAATTTTCGATGGCGAAAAGGTCGACCACTGGAACGTTGAAAAATGGATGATGCATATGGAGAAGCTCTTCCGCGACACCTTCGTGGAGGAAAGAGATCGAGTTTGGCTCGCCACTCATCATCTGGACAGCAAGGCCTATCGCTGGTGGTTGGATCTTCAGGAGAACCCCAACACTGACTTGGCGGCTATTACATGGAAGAAGTTCAAAGAGCTTCTACTTGCGCACTAATTTCCGACCAGCGTCAAGCAGAAGATGGAGCAGGATCTGCGCAACTTGCGCCAAGGTGATCGGACTGTGGCCGGGTACGAGCGGGAGTTTTCTCGGCTTCTTCACTGCGTGCCTTTCGTCGTGCGAGACGACGAGGACAAGGCCCGCATCTTCGAGCGAGGGTTGCAACCGTCGATCTTCCGGTTTGTGCAATCCTCTAACCTCCAAACCTACTGGGAGGTGGTGGATCGCGCGCTCATAGTGGAGAGCGGTGCAGCAGAGGTCCAGGAGCGGCGAGAGGTGATGGACAAAGGTAAGGCCAAGAGGCTTGCGGCTGAGGGTGTGAGCCTGATGCACTCTAGGAGGCCGCCGAAGCATCCTAAGAGCCAGCAGCGTGGACGCGGCTCAGCAGCGCAGCGAGGAGGATCTGATCGACGCCGGCCCTCCCCGTGTGTGATCTGTGGTGGTCCTCACCACCCACCACAGTGTCCACAGCGGGCGGGCAGGTGCTTCCAGTGTGGCCAGGAGGGCCACGTGCGGACTGAGTGCCCGAGAGGTTCTTCACCGGCACCGTCGACTGCATCGGCACCGGCTCTACCAGCCGTCAGCCACGGGACTCCGTCGACACAGTACCAGCTTGGGCGGCCACCCGTCCAGCGTCAGAGCGAGGGATCCCGACAGGTCCCGAGTGGGCGTTTGTATGCCGCTCAAACTGAGGAGGCGGCAGCAGCCGAGGATGTGGTTGCAGGTATCATTTTACTTGATGGTATTAGAGTTTATGCTTTATTTGATACCGGTGCATCGCATTCATTTATAAATCGGCTGTTTGCCGAGTTGCATGGCATCCCTTTGGTTTCTTTGTTGCATCCGGGATATGTTGTAGTACCCGACCACACTCTGGATATTAGAGAGTATTGCCCTAGTTGCCCTATTCGGATAGGAGATTGGATCATGCCCGTAGATTTGCTAGCCCTGCGCAAGCTAGGGGATTTCGATGTGGTCTTGGGTATGGATTGGCTAACTAAGTGTTATGCCACGATAGATTGCAAGAATCGTACGGTTACATTTAGAGAACCGGGACAGACTGAGGTCGTGTTTAGAGGATGCCAAAGTTCGCTTTTTGCGATGTCAATTAGCTCGTCTCGAGCTAGGCAGCTGATCAGCCCAGAATGTGTAGCCTACTTGGCTAGTGTTGTGTTGAGGGGCGAGGATGACACCCCTAGGATTGAAGATATCCCGGTGGTACGGGAGTTCCAGGACGTGTTTCCAGCTGAGCTACCGGGTATGCCACCCGATAGAGAGATCGAGTTTGTGGTAGATCTCGTCCCTGGGACTACCCCAATCTCGAAGGCACCCTACAGGATGGCACCGGCGGAGCTGAAGGAGCTGAGGGCACAACTACAGGATCTGTTGGACAAGGGCTTCATTCGATCGAGCGTCTCGCCTTGGGGAGCGCCAGTTTTGTTCGTCAAGAAAAAGGACGGATCGCTTTGCCTATGTGTGGATTATCGTGAACTTAATAAAGTCACGATCAAGAACAAGTATCCGTTGCCGAGAATCGATAACTTGTTTGATCAGCTTCAGGGATCATGTGTGTATTCCAAGATAGACTTGCAGTCGGGATACCACCAATTAAAGATCAAATTCGAGGATGTATCGAAGACGGCTTTTATAACACGGTATGGACATTATGAGTTCACAGTGATGCTGTTCGGGCTTACTAACGCCCCGGCAGCTTTTATGGATCTGATGAACCGTGTTTTCAAGCCTTATCTGGACAGATTTGTCGTGGTGTTCATCGACGACATTTTGATTTATTCTCGAAGTGATGCGGATCACGAGGAGCATTTGAGGCTTGTACTTCAAATACTTCAGGAAAAAGAGCTTTATGCCAAGCTGAAAAAGTGTGAATTTTGGCTTCGAGAGGTAGCCTTCCTTGGACA
>NC_033621.1:7695651-7892451 GCF_001540865.1 Ananas comosus
CTTTATTGGTGGCCCGGGATGAAAAAGGACGTTGGCGAGTTTGTAGCTAGATGTTTCACTTGCCAACAAGTGAAGGCTGAGCACCGAGTTCCCGCGGAAAAACTTCAGAGTTTGCCTATTCCCGTGTGGAAGTGGAAAAAGATCACCATGGATTTTGTGACAGGGTTGCCTCGCTCTCAGGCCGGGCATGATACTATATGGGTGATCGTGGATAGGTTGACGAAGTCGGCGCACTTCATACCTATTCATACTACTTGGACCGGAGAGAAGCTCGCACAAGTGTACCTTGATGAGATTGTGCGACTTCATGGAGTGCCCACAACGATTGTTTCAGATCGAGACACCCGATTTGTGTCTCACTTTTGGAGGAGTCTGCAGGACGCCCTCGGCACTAGACTGGACTTCAGTACTACTTTCCACCCTTAGAGTGACGGGGAGTCGGAGCGCACTATTCAGACTTTAGAGGATATGCTCCGAGCTTGTGTAATAGACTTCCAGGGAGGATGGTCGCAACATCTACCGATGGCGAAGTTTGCTTATAACAACAGTTATCAAGCAAGCATTAAGATGGCGCTATTTGAAGCACTTTATGCACGGAAGTGTAGATCGCCACTTCATTGGAGTGAAGTCGGCGAGAGATTGACATTAGGCCCTGACGTGCTCCAGGAAGCTGAGGACAAGGTTCGAATTGCTCGGGAGCGACTTTTGACGGCGCAGAGTAGACAGAGGAGCTACGCCGACCGACGACGGTGAGACTTGGAGTTCCAAGTGGGAGACCATGTTTTCTTGAAGGTCTCGCCTACTAGAGGGATCAAGAGATTTGGGATTCGAAGTAAGTTGAGCCCCCGTTTCATTGGACCGTATGAGATCTTGGAACGTGTAGGTCTGGTAACGTATCGACTTGCTCTACCACCGAACCTATCTGGCGTGCACAACGTCTTTCATGTATCGGTCCTTTGGAAGTATGTCTTCGACCCGACTCATGTGTTGGATGCTACACCGGTGGAGTTGCGGGACGATTTGAGCTTCTAGGAGCAACCAGTGAGGATTTTGGCTCGCAAGGTGCGGAAACTGCGGAATCGGGATATTCCGTACGTGAAAGTTCTTTGGAGCAACCACGGGGAGCGGGAGGCCACGTGGGAGCTAGAGAGCGCGCTGCGGGAGCGCTATCCCCATCTTTTTCAAATGGAGCTTTTGAGGTATGTGTTGTCGTTTGAGTTTCGCGGACGAAACTCCTTTTTAGGAGGGGTGAATGTAGCACACTGGACCTTTGCAATTTGTGAGGTTCGAGTGTTTGGTGTGTACTCCGAACTTTTTCATATTTGGTGAAAAGCCGTAGATGGTACTCCGGCCTAAAAGTTCGATCTCTAGGGTTTTGATTTTGTCCTGAGAGTTTTCACTCTCGAGGACCGGTCCCTGATAGGAGAGACCGATCTCCTCAGAACAGTGCTGCGGCAGGGCTTGAGGCAACCGGTCCCTGACAGGGAGAGATCGGTTTCCGAACATTGGTTTTGCGAGACGAACTGAGAGACTGGTCCCAGATGTTGGGGAGACCGGTCCCTCAGCGCGAAAATGGCCCAGACCGGGCAGTGCACAGAGTGGATTTTTGAGGGGCCTAAGTGGATTTTGTTACCTTAGAGGCTATAAAAAGCCTCTCTTCTCCCTCTCACTCTTATTTCCTCTCCCTCACACTCTCCCTACACTTCTAGAGAGAGAAGAAGGAGGAGAAGAAGAAGGAGAAGAGGAGGAGCAACTTGGAGGCTTTGAATCATCTTCTTCCTCACATTCCTCACCTTTGGTGGCTTGGAGCTTGCGGTTGGAGCCTTGTGGAGGATCAAACTCCAACCCTACTTGGTTTAGAGCTTAGATTGGAGCTTCTCTTGAGGTTGGTAGCTTGTATTTTTCATTTAATACAAGTTTTTCTAGATTTTACCTTATGAAACCCTAGATTTTGGGATTTAGGGTTTATTTTGGGAATTTTTGATTTGAGGGCTTTGAAACCTAATTGATGGGTTTAGAACCTTTATTTAGGTTGGATTTGAAGAACTCTAACTCCCATTTGGGGCTTGAGAGAGGATTTCTTCACCTAGGTGAGTTTTCTCCACTTTAGCCTATGTTGCTTATTCATTGAGCTTAGGGTTGATCGTAAGATTTGTTTGACCCTTGTTCCTACATCTTTAGGGTGCTAAGCGACTAGTCGACACCTTCGTCGAAGCTTACGAAGGGTTTCGGTATCATCGGTGGGTTTGACTTCATGAAAACGGGGCAAAATGGCCCCTATGCTTTCTAAACTCTTCGTAAAGTCTTTTTTTGAGCAAATCCATGTTAAACATGATTTATGTGAATTTTAGAACACTTGAAATGCATGCCTTATATATCATGAAATTTGCACTCTATATAGTAGAGCTATATGTGTAGACTGCATGCATTGTGAAAGGTGGTTAGCCTTGCAAGTTGAGAACATGTCTCCTACGTTTGAAATGAGTAGAACTATGTATTCATGAACATAAATACCATGCTTGGATTCGTTGAACAATAGTGTCATAAAGGGGCACTTGAAACTAGTAAAATATGAAAATGCAACATAGAGATATAGTGATAGGCTATTGGACATCGACTATATTCCATGTTAGAGACATGACGATATAGTGATGGGCCTTTATGACATTCGATATATTCCATGTTCTTTGACATGTAGACTTGAGACTTGAGACGGACTGATACGCATGCTTGCCATTGTGCTCATTCGCACATGCTTGTGAGGGTCGCTCCCTACAAGCCGGCACTCCGGAGTTGGCCATCGCGATACGTTCGCCGTGCGGGATTGGGCGCCGAAGTGGATTGCCGTGGGAAAGGCTCATTCCTAGGGTGGGGATGTTGACTACCACGGGGCCATTAGGCACGGTAAAGTCAGACAGCCTTCGGGTGGGTCTTATGCTAGACAGCCTTCAGGTGGGTCTTATCAGAGTTGAACTTTAAACAGTTAAAGTGACAAGTGGACATTGACTAGAGTAGTGAACATTGACATTATTGCTATTCACATTGGACTTTAGGATAGTTGCATACTCATGCATTTACATATTGGTTACTCTCATATACATACTTGTGATAGTTGTTTTGTTACTTGTGCAAATCATGCTAAGTAGAGACATCATGGTTGAGCAGTATTCATCTTTACTTACCCGTTGTATTGATCGCTTTTGCTCATGCTTATACACTGACCCCTTTTGCTGTAGTTTGGGCCTAGTGGCGCATTTCACTGAAGTCAGTAATTGCCCACTGGGAACTATTATTTAATAGTTCTCACGCCCCTGTTTCTATATTTTCTTTTCAGAGCCTTCGGCACCGGCGGAGGCACGGGATCGCGGCAAGGGTGTCGCGTAGCTAGCTCGGAGAGAGTCCGTTTTGCTATAGGTGGTTACTCCTTTTGTTTGTGTTAGAGAGAGAGAGAGAGAGAGAGAGATTTTGAGTACCATGTACAGAGAGACCGCCTGTATACTCTTTATGTTTAGTCTTTGTATTTGGGATTTTCCTTTGTACTACTTTATGGCTTTATCAACGAATTTCAGTTTTATACTTACCCCTCTGTGTAGAACTTAGTTATTTACTTTGCTCTGACATCGTTAGATTCTTCTGTTCTACTGCTTTATTTATCATTTTATTTTAGACGCCTTGTATGTTTTAGACATATGGCGGGTCTGGGCACGCGCCGGGCGGGCTTCCGCTGGGTCCCGGGGCGTGACATGCCTGCTAAACAAATGTCAACAGATAGATAGATAATCAAATACATGAATTTGATGCATGTATGTCCATTTCTGAATTTACTTGGCCTTTACCCAATCTTTCCAGGGTTCATCAAGTTCACCCCAAACTCACATCTCACATCTCTCATCTACCGGGATTAGCATTTGAAAATGCCCCCGAGGGATCCATCCCGTCTACCGGGGAAGGCATATGGCACTGTCGCCCGAGGGATCTTCGCCGGGCACTCCCACCCGTGGTGTCTACACTCCGGAGTACACCGCTTGTGGAGGAGCTACCTCTCACAAGCCGGAACCGATACACGTGAGTACAATCCATCCCTCAATTTGAGGAAGTATAGCCAAACCTGTCTCGAGCCACAATATCTCAATGCCAATGATAGGTTCTACCATATCATATATACCACCAAATCTGAGTCACAATGGTCCTGATGCCACACTACTCATAATGTCATTTTAGGTGAAACCTTGTTTAACTATTCACTTTTCGATGCCAATCGAGTCACTATAGTCAATGTCACCTTTGTTTACTATTGTCATAGTCTGTTACACATTCACATGCACATAGGGTTCGTCTCATACATGGTTCACTTGGTTCATTATCATTTCACATATTCTTTAAGCATCTAAATGCATTTCAACCAAGAACATATTTCACACTACCCTATATGCAAGAATGCTTTAATATCAATATGCTCAAGTAAAGTGACATAGACATAGAAAGAGATCCGGTGTTTTCGGACAGCACCCCATACCTTTTAGTGATACTAGGATGCCGAAATCCAATTTTCCACAATTTTTAGATGCTTACGCCGCGAGCTGCGGCAATCTGTACCAACTTAACCTGTTTCCTCAATTTCTCCACGCACGTTCGTTGTATCGCCGAACCGAGCACACCAATGCGTTCGTTGACCTATCAATTAGGTTAAAATGAGATCAAACCGAAGTTTCGACCTCAAAATCCCAAAACCCTAAGTATAGGTCCTTGTACTTTATCATCTTCCCCAAAACTAGTCCCTAGCATGGATACTATGGGGGAAAATTCTCTAATCATCTCCTTGAAGCGTGCTAGAAGGAATTAAACCAAAGCCGTAACTTGAAAATCCTAGAATTCCTCAAAAACTCACCTAGGGTTCAAAGCTTTCCTTCAAAAGCTCTTCACAAGCTAGCCACCACCTTAGGAAGCTTCTTCTCCAAGCTTTGCTCCACCTAAGCACTCCTTTGATCCAAGCTCTAGAGAGAAGGAGAGAGAGAGATAGAGGGTTTTTAGAGAGAGAGAGGGAAGCTTCTTGCATAAGGTTGAGGCAAATGAGCCCTAACCTAAAGCCCTCTCAACTATAACCATTCATCTTGTCACATTAGCACATAAGCCCTTCAACTTTGCACCTTTCACAACAGCCCATTCTGGGCATTTTTCGCATACGGGGATCGGTCTCTCCCTGTAGGGACCAGTCCCCAAGAGTATACCTCTCAGGACTTAGCCAATTCTCACTCTTTTTGGGCTGTCTGCGCGCACGGGGACCGGTCTCTCATCACACGGACCGGTTTCCAAGAGCAACACTTTCTGACTTAGCCATTTCCCAACTTTTTACCTACGGGGACCGATCTCTCCCCGCAGGGACCGGTTCCCGTAGCCTGGCTTTCCAGGACTTAGCTGATTTTCCAGCTTTCTGGGCAGGCTACGCATACGGGGATCGGTCTCTCCCCGCAGGGACCGGTCCCCGAGAGTCCAAAATCTGGGACTTGGCCAGATTTTCTAACTTCGTTTCCTCGGGTCCCTTTACTGTATATATAAATTCCAATACACTTAGAACCTATAACAACTCGTTCCACTCCGCGTTCCGCACATTTCGACGGAACTCGGCATGACTTACAGGGAAGTGATATGTTACAGATAGCCAAAGGATAGGACTCGTGGTAGAGATGGAAATAATGGACCAACTCTCAAGGCAAGGTGAGTTGTTGATCACGAGAGTTGAGTCATGACATTTGAGGATATCCGAGTGGTCCGAAAGTTCTGGACGTTGTCCTAGCGGACCGAACAGTGATGGTAGGATCGCTGTTGAGAGAATGGTCGGTTAGTAGCCAAGTTCTGGCACGTGGGCCTAGTAGTACCTTGACGTGAGGTAGGAGAATCGTACTTGTGAGCATAGGCAAGATTGCCTAATGCTAAACTTAGTGTGGAAGGGTATAGAAGCGTACGCTGCTCGAGTATAGGTACTCGTGGAGTGCGGAATTGGTTCAACCCACAGAGTGTGTTGGCAGTAGCACTTGAGCATTGCTAGGTGTGAAGTGGGCCATGGATCACTCGTAGGACTGGTGGTTCGCACTAGGTGCTTAGGAGCCGATAGTGATACGTGTAGCTCGATAGAGCATGTCGTGTGTGACGACGGTGGCAGGTATTGCTTGGGGACGATCCGTGCCTGAACCATTTGTGGACTATGGAGCCTGGGGCCATTTTGACAGGCGCAGTCAGTTGTGTGTGACAGCGGCCCAGTACCTACGGGTAGAGCTGAGATTTTGGTCGGGCCGGTAGTCCAAGCTTGGACCCGGGAACATGGAATGCCACGTGTTGGATCGTGTAATCAGTTTTACACCAAAAGTATTTAGTGACCCAACCTGTGGATTTGTAGTGGTTTGGGGTCTTGGTTGCTCCTGGTTGGAGTGTGTGCGAAGTCTCAAATGAGAACTCCGCCCAGTGATAATTGGGTCTACGCTTGCAAGCGAGAGACGTTGCGCGTATTGGGACGGGTTTAGGCGGTAGGCCTACATAGGATCGGTGACCTGTGATCTACCCTTGGAAACCAAGGTAAGCGGTTTGGCGGATAGCCCTATTGAGGAGTTTGGCTTAGATTCACGAACGAAGAGTTCGTGTGAGCTCGTTGCGAGAGTGAGTTGATATTGGTTGTGGCATATGATATCGAAAAGTGAAGTGCTCCTTGTGAGACAATGAGCTAGTGAAAAGCCACGTGAGGTTTGGGGACTGTGCTCTTACGTGAATTGAAAATTGGAGATATGCCGGAGTGTGCCACCTCGTTGTAGAGCTAAAAGTCCATGTGAGATTGGAACACTCACGATTGAGCGATGCACCCGTGATATTGCTTCTAAGCAATGCTGATGATCGAATCGGAGTGTGTTCCCTGAAGGGGCGGTAAATGCAAAGAAAAGTCCTTTGTGTGCCGAGTAGCGGGTGGTGTTGGAGCGTGCAGAGTCGTCAAATATTGACTTGTGCTGCCACCAAGGTTTGCAGAACCCATAATGCACTTCTTGTCTCACATTCCGCAAGTGCGTTTGTGATTGAACCCCCGTCCTTCTGTATGAGCCGCTTAAGTAACCACAAAATCGTGAAGCCGCTCTGGAGTGGGAAAACGTGTTGGTACCCTCAATTACTTAAGAGATGGAATTGATGTGTGATTTAAGTTTCGAGGACGAAATTTTTTAAGAAGTGGAGAATGTAATATACCGAACTTCTATAGTTATGAAGTTTCAGTGGATATTAGCTTGAAAAGGCTATTAAAATAGTTCTAGTGAGGTCCGTTAATCATTTCGAGTGCTTCGGAGTGCATTGCATAAGTGGTTGGAACCTTGGAGAGCAAATTGGGAATTTCCAGCTCGTTTTGAGTTGGAATTGCTCTCGGGGTCCGGACCCCGCACACGCGGGTAGCCCAGAATAAGGGCATTTTGGTAATTGTGAGAGATGGGCTTATAAAGGAGACCCTCCTTCTTCTCTTTCTTGTTGGAGAACACACACCCACACACACACTTGAGAGAGAGAGAGAAGCTCTTCTTTCTCTCTCTAGTTTTGTAACACACTGGACCTTTGCAAATAGCGAGGTCCAGTGTCTGGTGTGTGTTCTGAGCTTTTCCACATTTTGTGAGAGGTCGTCGACAGTGTTCCGACCTATGGTTCGAGTCCCGAGAATGGAGGTTTTAAGCTTGGCACCAAAATCCAAAAAGTCAGATTTTTGGTCAGCTCTCAGGTAGTCATCAGCTGGCCGTGTACCGGTACGGGATTGCTTGCTGTACCGGTACGGGGTTGATGGTTGTACCGGTACGGGCCCACGTACCGGTATACAGACGGCTTTTTGGCCAAACCCGAGGCTCGGGTTTGCGTTTTCGTGGGTGGTGTACCAGTACACAATCCCGTGTACCGGTACATAGTGCAGATTGGGGCTGTTCCGTGGATGGGTGTTTTTGCAATTGTTGCAACACCTATATAAGTGACCCTGAAAGTTTTGAGGAGCCCAAGGATCTATCTAGATTGTATCTATCACCTAGAGGGGGGGTGAATAGGTGAACGACCAAAAACCACAAATCTCGATGCAATAAAAATAAATGCGGAAAATAAAAAGCACACCGAGATTTACGTGGGAAAACTCCAACTTGGAGAAAAACCCACGGGACCAACACGCGAAAAAATAATTCACTAAGAGAAAAGATTACAAGGTGATTACCGACTCCACGGACTCAACCTCTCTTAACCTCCTATGAATCTTCGCGCTACCCTCCGGGTTGTCCACGCCCTCACGTCCGAATCCACGAACGCCTCCACTTCGAATCCACGAAGCTTCAATCACGCCGAATCCACGACGCCACTCGAATCCACGAGCCCACGATCCGAATCCACGAACCGCCGTCAAATACGCCGAATCCACGACGCCACCATGAAGAATATCATGAATATGGTGATCCTTCGCTTTGGAGTATCGTAGAAAACCAGGGAATAGAACTCCAAGCGAAGCGGAGATCAAATCGACATATTAATATCAAATTTCAATATCTCGATTTGATCTAAAAGAGGCTTTTTGTAGAAAATAGGTTTAAGATGAAATCCGAGCCTCTAGGGTTTCTCAAACATGTATTCTTATGATGCTTGATGTGTTAGAGAAGCCCAATAGCTTATTTATAGACTTTAGAATCAATTGGAGTCGAATTAGAAAGTTTCTTTCCAAAAACAGCACCTTGTACCGGAACAAGGAATGTTGTCCAGGGTACACCATGACGGAAGATTTTTCTGCGAAGCTCCTGTACCCTGGATAGCTTCAGCTTGTTCCGGAACAGGGCTTGTACCGGTACAGCATGAAGCTTGTACCGGAACAACCATCAAACTTTCTGCGCAAACGTTGATGGCTGTACCCTGGACAGAAAACCCTTGTACCGGTACAGCAATGCAATTTTCGCTGAAAATGCATTGTTTTGGGTTTTACAAACTCTTAGAAACTTTCTAATCAATTACAACTAGAAAACATGATTCTAAAATCTATAATTAAGTATGAATCACCATAAATAAGATTTAAAACTTACCTAAGCATCGTGATTCATGTTTTACGTGTTTTGCGTCCTTTTCGATTCTTCGAAGTCTTGGATTCTTCGATCTTCAATACTCCGCTCCGGACTTCTTCAAGACTCCGACTCGACCCACGAAACTTGCCAACACATAGGACCTAACAGACCCCAGCCCCCTTAGACAGGGTTTTGAGTCCTAGTTCTGTGGAGACAAGGTGAGACTCTCCCCCTTTGAGTTTTCTTTCCACTTTTGATGGATTTTGGTTGGTTTTGATCTCTCCTCTCTTCTTTACCTTGCTTTTTGTTAGGTTTCCTCCATTGTTGAAGGCTTGGAGTTTGGAAAGGAGCTTGTTTGAGAGGAGATCTTCAACTCCACTTGGCTTGGAGCTTGGTTTGGGACATCTTGTGAGGTGAGTACTCATGATCTCTCTTTTAGAACATGTTTTGGTAGTTTTCCTCTTTGGAAACCCTAGATTTTGGATTCTAGGGCTAGGATTGGGAATTTTTGATTTGAGAGCTTTGGAACCAAATTGATGGGTTTAGAACCTTTGTTTAGGTTTGATTGGAAGGACTCTAGCTCCCATTTAGAGATTGAGAGAGCTTCCTTCATTATCGGTGAGTTTTCTTCAACCCTAACCCGAATTGGTTAATGATTGAGCAATCCATTGTTCGTTTCGTTTGGGTAACACTTGTTCCTATATCTTAGGGTACTAGGAGGCTAGTGGACACCTCCGTTCGGCGAAACGAAGAGTTCGAAAATCGGTGGGTTTGGCTTCATGATTTGGGGCAAAATGGCCCCTATGAGTAAAATACCTGTCTTTTTGTGAAAGTAAATGCATATTCATGCTAGATAGAATTTATATGAATTTTGGAACGCTTATAACCCACGCATTATGTGTCATGAGAACTTCGCTCTATGTAGTAGAGCCTTATGTGTAGTATGCATGCATGTGTTCCGGATTCTTTATTGCAACTTACAAATATGTCTCTTATGTGGGGAAATGACTAGAATCATGCAATCTTAAGCATAATTGCCATGCTATGACTTAGTGAGCAAAAGTGTCATGAAGGGGCACTTGAACTAGAAAACGGTTGAACTGCAACTTAGAGACATGATGATAGGCCATTGTACATATACTATATTCCATGTTAGAGACATGATGACATAGAGATAGGCCATGATGACATTTGACATATTCCATGTTTTAGACATGAGGACTTGGTACCTGAGACAGACTATTGCTTGATTGCCATTGTGCTCATTCGCACATACTTGTGAGGGTTGCTCCCTACAAGCCGGCACTCCGGAGATGGCCATCGCGATTCATATTCGCCGTGCGGGATTGGGCGCCGAAGTGGATTGCCGTGGGGGAGGCTCATTCCTAGAGTGGGGATGTTGACTACCACGGGGCCATTAGGCACGGCGCAGGCCAGACAGCCTTCGGGTGGGATTGATATGATTGGGACTTAGTGACAGAACATACTATGTGAACTTTGAAACTATTAAAGTGGACTTGGACTAGAATAGTAAACAATGACATCTTTACTATTTTCGCATTGAGGACATCGTATTGGTTGCATTCTATGCTTATGCATGTCATACACATCCATGTACATTCATGATATCGTTGCTTTATTACTTATGCAAATCATGCTAAGTAGAGACCTTATGTTATAGTAAATTACATTTTACTTACCTTTCGCTTTACTACACTGTTAGTCACTGACCTCTTTTTATAGTTTTTGGGCCTTGTGGCGCAGTTCACTGAAGTCAGTAATTGCCCACTGGGAACTATTTTTAATAGTTCTCACGCCACTGTTTTTTGGTTTCCTTTCAGAGCCTTCTGCACCGGCGGAGGCACGGGATCGTGGCAAGGGGATCGCATAGCTAGCTAGCGAGGAGCGGTGCTTTGCCTAGGTGGTTTACTCTTTCTTTTCTAGTTGATATCCATGTGTAGAGACCACCTATGTATCTACTTTTAGCATTTATATTTGGGATTTCTTTTGTACTACTTTATGCTTTTATTAGTGGATTTCAACTTTACTCTTCTTACCTTGATGTAGAATTTAGACTTTAATCATGCTCTGATACTCTTAGATGTCTATTATTATTGCCTTTCTTTATCGTGTTTTTAGACGCCTTATATGTTTTAGACGTATGGCGGGTCTGGGCACGTGCCGGGCGGGCTCCCGCTGGGTCCCGGGGCGTGACAAGTTTCCTCTCTTTCCCTCTCTAAATCTCTCTCTCAAACTTCAGGTTTTGGTGGAGAGCTATCTCGGGAACGCGTGGGGAGCGGTGGATCGGGCCTTTAAGCACTTGGTGTTGCGGCGTGCTTCCGACTCGAGGTTCGCATTTGGTTAAACGTTTGGGATTTTAGTTAAATCCTTTATGCATGATATTCTAGAGATCCCTAGACTATTCTAAGCTAGCTATGCATGTTGCTCCATGAATTTTGGGGTATTTGGAGGATATGAGAAAGTTAGGGCTTAGAATTGGAGGTTTTGGGGTTTAAGGGTTTTGATCTAAATTGACCTTTTGGTTCTCTAATTGAAGGTTAGAGGAGAGCCCTAGACAACTCTAGGTCGAAAATCGGTGAGTGTTCGGTGGTCGATTGCGAGTTCGAGCCTAACTGGGCGACATGTGCCGCGGAAGCCCGATTGCAAGTGTCTACAAGCAATCGGAGAGTATTGCGAGGTGGGTTGTGCTTTACCGAAGTGATTAGGTCACTTCCATGCCAAAGAGTTAAGTATGGTTGATTATTGATGCATGTAATGGTACTTTAATTGCAATTATGAATGCATGAGATAGATGCTATGTATTGACTACCATTGGATAAAACATAGGCATGTGGACATATAGGATATGTATAAATGTATTCCTAGATGTGAATGTTAAACTTGGGTCGATAAACTCTAGGAAGATTAGAGAACTCGACAAGTGTGGTATCAGGGGCTAGATGGCATAAAAACTATGAATCCTAGGTATGGACAACTAGGATAACGAGTGGCATGGTTGGACATTGAACCTAGTGTCATTAAATATAGATTGGACATGGTACCTAGTGTCATTGAACATAGGTGAAACACTGAACCTAGAGTCTGGTGGACCTAGGTTGGAAGAGACATCGAACCTAGTGTTGTAGAACCTACGTTGTGAACATAGCGGTATTGAACCTACTGTTATTAAACATAGGTTGAGAAACAAGGTGGTAGGATGACCACTAGGATATGAATGGCTTGGATCTAGAAAGGTTGACAAGATAGGGTATATGATTAACCCTTGAGACTAGGAAAGTGGATTCCGGAATCCCTAGGATATATGGCTGCGAGTATGTATGGTTCTCCTCGCTCGCCAGCGGATGATACTTGCAGGTATGTGTGGTTCTCCTCGCCCGGCAAGTGAATCATAATTGCGGGTATGTGTGGTTCTCCTCGCCTGGCAGTGATTCAACAGGTATGTGTGGTTCTCCTCACCCAGTAAGCGACTTGTGATCACGGATATGTGTGGTTCTCCTCACCCGGTGGATGACCTATAGTCGAGTGGATTTAAGGCTAAGGTGCAAGTGAGACGTCCTTCACCTCAGGCCTGGATATGCACAGTATACCGTGGATGATTGACTCGAGACCGAGTCTGGTGGCATAGTTGGCTAAAGGAAACCTTAG
Source organism: Ananas comosus (assembly GCF_001540865.1). Taxonomy (NCBI): domain Eukaryota; kingdom Viridiplantae; phylum Streptophyta; class Magnoliopsida; order Poales; family Bromeliaceae; genus Ananas; species Ananas comosus. The sequence continues at coordinate 7,708,362 of NC_033621.1, forward strand.
GAGCTAGTTAAATGAGCTGTGGATAGTGAGATAGAAGTAGAATCAGTAGATCTACTTGCATTGGTTACATATTGCATGTTGTGAGACATAAGCATGTTACCAGTTAGTTGCATTATAATTATGTGATGATTATATATCTGTTGGACTAACTTGCTTTGTTGCCTCTTTTGGACCTGGTGGTCGAGCTCTTCCCTTGGTATATGACTCCTAGGACGTACAGGGGAGACTCTGTCCGTTCGGCGGTTTGTCGGTGTGCCCGAATCCGACCAAAGTGGTATGTCTTCGGGGCGTGATAGTGAGCATCGGGATGTCGAAAAATATGGAGAGTACAACTTGATTCCCTAGGCAGCCAAGCAGGGCGGCCGGTCGCCGACGGCTTGCCGGTGCACGCACCGGCCATGGTCAGGTACGAAGGTCAGGGGAGGTCCAGTGCTCCCCCGGCCGATGGCATGGAACGGCGGCGGCGATGACAGGTGGAGCTCAGCCAGCAACAATGGAAAGTTGGAGCTGGAGTTACTCAGCGGTGACGGCGGCGGCTGAGGACAACATAGGCCAGCGACAATGGAAAGCCTGAGGCCCGGGGAGGCGACGGCGAGGGTCGGTAGCGGCACCTGCCGCGGCTTGGATAAGGTGGCTCACTTCTACCCGTGCCTACCTGAGAAGGGCTCCTCGACCACGGCCGCCCCGGCGGAGCTAGGGAATATTGGGGGAGGCCGCCGGCGGTCCGACGTTGTAGGGGAGCGCCCGAGGTGGAGAAGCGCGGCCTTTCCGGAAGCTCTAGTCCAGAGATGAAAAGATGGAGGGAGAGAGATCTCGAGAGAGAGATATATATATCTCATCATGGGATCTCCTCGTCGGGCAAGGAGATCGCGGGCGGCCGGGCTGCGCGCTGTTCACCTAGGAAGAAGGGTGAAGGTAGCTATGAGCAAAGAGAGGGGTGATGGGTTAGGGTTAGAGAAGAAGAGAAGAGAAACCTAGGGTTTCTCTCTTTCTTACTTGTAAAAATTGCAGAACCAAAAATCCAAAAATTTTACCCAACTCCCTCACAGCAAGAGTAATACGCGAAACGACACCCTCACATCCGAAATCGTGCAATTCGAAACATAAAATATCGAAAGATTTTTCGGAGTCCGAATTTCCTAATCTAACCCATTCTCGATTATCGAGCAATTGCGATAAATCCATCTATCAGATTATGAATGGACTATGCTGGCAAGTTCAACACTGCCGGACATTCGAGCTCACGTTTTTAATTTGCATGATTTAGTCATGAATTAACAAAGATCCACACCCTCTCTCGGCCTTGACGCAAAATAAAAGCCTTCACAACAATGAAAATTTGATTTTCTCATAAATCATGCGCCGAACATAAAATTCGTTAATGCCATTGGCTCCGGCACAGTTGGACCATAGAAAATGAGCTATTGGATCGCCTGGAACAGAGTCCAAATCGCGTCCCAAGCCTACCTCTCTCCTCGATCACAGCCGAAAACGCGGGTTACTATTCACTTTAAGTGAAGAGTAATAATCGCATAAAAACTTTATTTCAAATCCTTTTTCGCTGAAATTTGACGGGCAAGGCTGAAATAAAAATACACACAATAACATTAAAAAATATATGAAAAATATATAGGGAAAAATCTCAGTGCTCACAAAAGTTTAGAATTCGATACCGAAAATCTATATACTACAATTAAATTAAATAAGTCAAAACTTAAATATAATATTTTTCTTGGTTATTTACGTGTTAATTATTCTATTTAGATTTGCTAAAGGTAACTAAAATTATTAAATTTGAAGCAACCATCAATAAATTTGATAATTGAATATTTAATTTATTTAATAAATTTAATTAATTAAAAAAAACTTAAATTCTAAGAGGGAACAATCCAAAAAATATATAGTTGATTAGGCTATATTTCTGTAATATCCGAGATTTTGACAGTGTATCTAAACCCTCTGTTGACGATGTTTTTGTGTGTAATGTAATTACATAAGCACTCGTCAAGTTTCAGGAGAAAACGAGTTAGGATGGAGAAGTTACGCGACCGGTACTAATCACTTAAAGTGAATAGTAACTCCGGTTTATCGGAGAAGCCAATGAGTGGAGAAGGCTTCTGGTGCGTATTGAACTCCGATCATAGTGATCCAATAGCTCGTTTTCGACGGTTCGACTATCCTGGACCCAATGGCACTGATGGATTTGGGTCCTAACGCACGATTTTTGAGAAAAAAAAGAGTTTTATAGGATTTATATGTATAGGTATGGTTTTTGGAGATTGGAGAGGGTTGGTTTTGTCACAAATCGGCGACCAAATCGGACAAAGCGATGCTAGATTCGATGCCCCAGTCGTGCTGAATGCGCTGGCGCGATCTGATCGGAAATCCGACGGACGGATCTTCGGAAATCGTGAAATGTTCGTTGAGGGGTCGAATTGGCAAAAACAGAAATTTCGTGAAAGGTCTAATATTTTATGTGCCGTTTTGCGTCATTTCGAACGTCGAGGGGCTCGTGAGCAAAATACACGTACTGGTAGGGGACTTAGCTAAAAACGATCAGCCTTGGGTGGACTTTTCTGCAATTATGCACATAGTATATAATGTGCATCTAGGGTCTCCTTGCACGAAACCCTAGATTGATTCCACCCTGACCCCCCAGCTAACCCTAGCCGTCGCAATACCCACCCACCTTGCTCTTGCGCGCGCCCTAGCCGCCGGCAAGCTGCTCTGGCCGCTGAAAAACCTTTCCCCAGCCTTCCCTCATCTTCCTTCTCTCTACCTTGCCTCCTTCTTGGTCGTCGAGCTCTGGGAAGCATCTACACACTTGGAGTCATCATCCCCTGGCCGAGACCCACCTCCGGCGCTGTCCCCGCCGGCCCTACGCACTACCGGCGACGCTGGTGTAAACCGCAGCCAGCCGGGTCAGCTCGGGCTGAACTTGGTTAAACTCGAGGCCCGTGTGCAGTAGCTGCCCTAGGTCGGCCACCCCGTCTCCCTCTAGCCGCCGGCGACCTCCCGCGCTCATCCCGGCCATCCCCGCGCTCCGCTGGCCGTCGCTCGTGCTACCTGCGGCAGCCCAGAGTTGGTGCGGGCCGAGGCGGAGCTACCTCAGCCATCGCGCGTCGCCGCCGCCCAAAGCGGGGCGCACCGCCCTCACTCGGCCTCCGGCAACCGGTCGCCGCCGCCCCGGAGCTCCCCCGGCCGTCGCCTGGCTGCCATCGCCCTTGAACTCAAGAGCAAGCTTGCAGGTTTGATCTCTGCCGCCGCGCCACCGGCGGCCTTCCGCCGCCGGCTAGCAGGTGCCCTAGCCCCCACTGATCGGCCGCACCCTTCCCCTGCCGGAGCGCCTGCGGTCCGGCCACCGGCGACCAACCCGTGCTCCCATTGATTCGGTAAGCCTTGTTTAGTTTATCTGCACACTGTCTTGGGGTTCTGGTCGCCTTTTTGGTAATCCGAGAGCACCCCGTATGTTTGGAAGTGAGCACAATGATCCTTACTTTGTGCTGAATGTCTTGCTCACCTCCGTTGGGGTCAGAGATGCCCCGGTTTTCGCGTTAGAAGCGTTTTAAGCATTATACGCGCGGTTTCGCTGTAGTTCACGTTGCTCGCGCGCCCGCCACAGTGGCCGACAGTTCTCCGAAGGGTGAGCACAGCCTCCGGCACGCTGAGACCTGTCAGTAGGTGCCTCAGCTTGGCTGAAAGATTCTCGGTTTGCGCTGTCGGACCATAAAAGCCCGAAAATCACATACGATAATGTGATTTTATATAATTGGGAGCGCTTTTATGCAATTCTGTTTGTTGTGGTCACTTTTGGCACTGTGTGCGGGCAGTGTGTGACCTCTGGATTGGTTGTCCAAGGCCCCCAAGCCTTTCCGAAAATCAAATATTGATTTCCGATGCGTTTGTCAGCGAAATCCGCCGACGGAACGCATTTTCGGTTCAGAATTCTTCCGACGGTGCCTCGTGATGAATTGTGTCATCGCTGAGCCTTGTTGGCTGGTCACCCGCGTTGTTTCGAGGGTTCGAAAACGACGGGTGAGCGACGGTGGGTTCCGGTGTCGAATTGGACACTTCCAGGAACCCGGATCGGAACGATTATCCAACGATAATCGTTTCAGAGTGAGTTAGTGTCTTTGCTGCCAAGTCACACAAAAAAATGTGTTTATTGGTAGCGGGCGACTCGTAACATGAGTCGGTGAGTTCTGGGACAGTTCGTGGGTCCCGGCGGAGTCCCGGTGCAGTTTTCGGGACTTCCGGCGTGTTCGGCAATCGGTTTTGGGAAACCGATTCCTGTAGGTTCATTTGTGGGGAGTGTGAGTTAGTGATACATGTTAGTGGGTTGGATTCTAACCCGGTGGACCTTTGTTGGTCTGGTTGTTCCGTCTCCACAGTCGAGAAACCAGTTCCACATTTGTATAGGTGGGTACTTCGATCCGAAGTCGGTACAGTGGTGCACACTCGGTGATATCTTCTTACCCTTATTCTCCCGTTATTACTCTACATGCATATATTATATGTTGAGCCTAGCACCTATACGATATTTTCTTGTTGCTCTACTTAGTTGTTTTGCATATCCTGTATCATGTTTAGAGTAGAGCGGTTTCGTAATTATTTGTGATATCTGTGACTTGGTTGGTCGGTTCTCGTATCTCGTATCTGTGATCTATTGGGTCGGCTTATTGCATTGCTATAGTGACCTACTTGGTTAGTTGGACTATTTGGTGACCTATACGGTCGGTACACCCTGAGGGGCAAGATTGTCGGCTAGTTGCCGACGGTTGACTATTGATCATATCAGCATTGATCACCTGAGACTCGTATGCATTTCACGAACACCAGCGGTCTGATCCACTACAAGAGGGTGTTCTTTTTCGAAAAAGTGATTGGGTGTGCCAACCCGTGAGCCCAGCGGCCTAGACTGGGTCATATGCAGGTAGAGTGGCAGTGGCATGGGCCTGAGGTGTTGCGGACCAATATAGCTGTTCCAGATTAGGTATTTTGGACTTGTTGTCCGTTGATGCACACATACAGTAGCGGTAGCTGTGCATTTTTATATCATGTTCTTCCATTATCGTTGCTACTGTATTTCACTTACCCATATTGTTGTTTATCCTCCTTGACTGGTGAGTACCCCTCGCCCTCGTCGGCTTGCGGTACCCACTGGGAGGGGAGACATGTTTACATGTTCTCACCCTGCACCCCCATTACAGGTGACGGCGCGGGTCCTAGTGGGACGGTTCGTGAGGAGCACACCTAGTGATCGATAGAGCCACCATCCCGTTGTTGGTTAATGCTCTAACCTAGCTTCTTTAAATAAATGACTTAGACAGTTTACATGGTTCAGCATTTTATTACATTGAATATTCGGGATTTTATGCATGTAATAAAGGATTTGTGAATTTTCGTGAAATGGAAATGGTTTTCTACCCCTCGTGGTAGCGAGTTTTATAAGAAAAAGGTTTCCGTATGGGAAACAGTTTTTAAAAGAGTTTTCTCGTGGTTTTCATGACTTGGTATTTCAAAACAAGTTTCCCGGTAGGAAACATTTTAAACTAATAGTTGTGGATTATGGTTAAATTCTGAATGTGAATGGTGTATGAATGTGTGAATGTATGAATTTCAGTTGTGGTGGTTGTATTCTGTTTATGTATCTTTTACTTGTGCGACGCCGCGCAAATACAGGGGAGACTCTGTCCGTGTGAACAGTGGACTCCCTGTATTTGTGGCGGATCTGCAGGCATACCCTAGGAGTCAGGTTTTCAAAAAAAATTGGGCACTTCCTCTTTGTTTTTTAAACCAAAATGGGATCCCGGGGCGTGACAATTTCAATACAGGCTATAGGAGGTTTTTAATGCCCTTTTGCCAATAGAAAACTTAGTAAAACAAAATAAACTAAATTACAAAAAACCTCTTTATAATTATCCCTTTTTTCACTTTTCCTTTCTAACTTTTTAAAACCTATAATTTACTCTCTCAACATTTCAAGTTGTTGCATTTAGTCCCCCTCCGTCAGGGTTCTATCACAATTCCATCCATTTTTTATAATTTATACCCAAAATGCCTATCACGCGCAGGCCCTACCGAAAGCCTACCCGGTACATACACAAACCCGCAGGCGCACAAGGTACCCCCGGTGCGCAAAATGCATCTACCAAAGAACAAGTTAACAAAGTGAGTAAAAAAGCAATCCTAACAAGGTAATCAGAGCATGTGTACTGAACTATGAAATAATTCAACAAGTTACCACAATAAATATAATTCTTTCACAAGATATACAATAGGTCATATAAAAAAGTACATCTCATGAATATAAGGTGGTCACTAAACAAAATGATCTAATACACTTTTCACTACAAAAACAAAAGAAAGGCGTCTTGGGTCTACCTAGGCGACTCCAAAGAGGCTTTAGCTAGTCGCTAACTTTTTGTCGCGATTCCTAGCCTCTCCCGTAGTAGGAGGCTCTAAAATAAAAATAAGCAAACAATGGGAATGAGAACTATTAAACAATAGTTTTCAGTAGGTAAGCCGCCGAGAAAAGTGAATTACGCCACTGCAACTAAGGGTGTGTTTGGTTCTACGTAAAATTGTGGAAAAAAAAATTTTGGTGGAAAAAAAATTTTCGATGGAAAAAAAATTTTACGTCGTTTGTGTTTGGTTTGTAGGAAAAAAAAATAGTTTTCTGTGACGGTTGTTTGGTTGAAAGGAAAAGAAAAAAATAAAAAACTATTTAATATATATTTTCTCTTATTATATATATTATTATATATTATTAATATATAATAATTATCATAATATATTTAATTATTAAAATATATATTTATAAACAAGATATATTTAAAATATATTATATAATAAATATATAATATAATATATAATAATAATATATATTTAATATTATAAAATAAATTATTATATATTTATAAATAAAATTATATATATATAGGTGAGTGGTCCAGTGTGGACCACTCACCTCGGTCCACGAGCTCTTATATGAGCTTGTGGACCCCGATGCAAGGAAAACATGAGCCGCGATTTTTCCATGGTGACTTTTCGTTTTCCGCCGAGAATCAGCGGAAAACGAAAAGCAAGCTTTTCCATAGAATCCATAAAAAAAATTTTCCCGTAAAATTTTTTTACGTCAAACCAAATGCTAGAAAAATGATTTTCAACTGAAAAAAATTTTTCTGACCATTTTTACGGGGAACCGAACACCCCCTAAGGCAAAGATAGTAAGTAGCTAAGGATAAGGCATAAATAAAATAAATGAAGTTGAGATATAAGTACTACAATGCCTCTAAATAACTATGCCAAACAACAAGTATAAGGTTCCACCACTATCAATATATATGAGTGTGTAATGTCTAACAAACAAGTATGTCCAAGCACTATGAATGCATCAACCGGTGGTAATGTACAATGTTAAGTTTAATTAACTTTAACCCAATCATCAGGGACTTACAAAAGGTACCGTCCCGACTTATGCCATGCCTAATGGTCCTGTGGTAATCTACAATCCCCCCTATAGGAATGAAGCTCGCCCATGGCATTCCATTTCGGCCCCCAATCCCGCACGCGCGAGCATAATGTCGCAAAGGCTAACTCCGGAGTGCCAGCTTGTAGAGAGCGACCCTCATAAGCTTGTACGAATGAGTATAAGGGCAAACAAGCATGGTCAAATGCGTATGAATCTTGTTCATCATGTCTAAAATATGGAATATCACTTAACGACCTAGAGGTCGAATACAATGTTATAATGTTATCTATAGTTGTTCATCTAGGTTAAGTACAATTTACCTAGCCCTACAACATGTCATTAACATGTAAGGTGTCATGTTTCATTTTAACTATAGCAAGTATAAAAAAAATATTATTAAAGTTCTAATCCAATAGTTCCACTAGTCATGTAGTGTCTCAAATGATACTACTACTCATCTCTAACATACATACATATATTAGATCAAGAGAAAATACAATTCATATGTCATGATATGCATATTATTGTCACAAACTATCTACTACATAAAGAATGTAAAATTTCATATATAACATGAATATACCATGTGTTCAAAAATTCTAGGTTGTCATGAATAACATAATAAGCCATCTAGTAAGTCCTATAACATGATAGGAGATATAGAGAGAGTTCACCTATTTCAGTGAGACCAAACCTACCGGATAACCTTCGAAAACTTGATCATTTTCCAAACGAAATTGTCCCCTAGACTTTTTGCACCCTAAGAAAATTTTCCAAAGGGTTACAAGCTTTTAAAAATCTCACCACAAAATTCACTAAAAATCAAGTAGAAAATATGTGAAAATTAACTTTGACCAAATAAATCTTGTCCAAGGTCGAAATCAAAGCAATGGAACTTCAAATCCAACCCAAAAAAAAGTGTTCTATACTCATCAATTTAACCCCAAAAGCTCAAAATAGAAAAACTCCAAAAATAACCCTGGTTTCCACAAAACTAGGTTTTCTATCAAAATTCTTACAAAACTCATAAATAGAGGATGCAAGAAAATTTTTAACCTCAAATAAAGTTCCAAACTAAGCTATAAGGTACTAGAGTTGAAGTCCAAGCCTCTCACAAGCTTCTTCCTTCAATTCCATGCTCCCTTCAAGGTCCTAGACACATGCATCCATGGAAGAGATGAAGAAAAGAAGAAGAATCCAAGGATTAGAGGTATTGGAGAAGAATTCCAAGAGAAAAAAAGGAAAGAGCTCACCTCTTCTCTTTTTCTATCCTCAGCCAATAAGAGAGAATGAGAGGGGTGAAGGGGTCTTATATAAGTTGTAACAATATTCCTAAAAATCCCTCCAAAACTCAAAAATTATAAACTGCACGAAACAATCTCTACAGTATTGAGTGCCGGTACACAAAATGGAATACTAGTACTTGGACAATTTCGGTACTCGAGGGTTAATTCTGCAAAACCCGAATGCTGGAAATTCTGGTTTCTACTGTGTTTTGGTACCCTCCTAATGCAGTACTTGGTACTCAGTTCAGTATCGGTACACACAGCCGAGTTTCACAAAATCTGAGAGATGCCCAAATCTGCTCTTTACTGAGTTCCGGTACCTCATGCCCAGTACCGGTACTCAACACAAAAACTGTAGTTTTGTAGATTTTGGTGTCAAAACCCGTTATCGCTTTTGTTAAGCTCCGAAAACAAGCCACACACTCGAAACATCAACCAAAGTTTTCAAAATAGCTCAAAGTGCTATTCTCACACTAGAATCCTATAATTTATTAAAGTTCAGTATGCTACAATGCCTTTCAAAATGACGGAAATATATTAAAAATTTATATATTTTTTTTATAGAAGAAGTAAGAGCAATTTGGTCATTTTATCCTCTCTATTAACGCTGTACCCCTTAAAAATATTTTTAAAATTTTATAAAGCAAAATGTAGGTTGTTGAAAGTTGGGAATAGAAGGTAAAAAAATTAGTATTTATATAAAGGTTTTCTATAATTTAGCTAAAATAAAACGTGTAATATACCGAACTCCTATAGTTATGAAGTTTCGGTGGATATTAGTTTGGAGAGCTATTTGAAATAGTTCTGGTGACGTTCGAAGAGCATTTGCGTGTTTTCGGTGCGAGTTGGGCGCAAAAACGGAACTCGAAAAGCTATGTTGGACTTTAGCCTAAATCCGGCAAAGTGTAGGAGAGAAGATGATCTAAACCCGCCCAAAACTGTGCTTTGAGGGTTTTGGAATGGTTAGAAGTGGATTAGAGGCTCAAGGAGCGAAAACGAAGAATTTTGAAAAATGCTAAAATTTTGGGGCTGTTGGACCTACGAGGTCCGGACCCTAGAGCTAAGGTCCGGACCCCGCACGCAAAAGTTGCCCTGAGAGGGGGGCATTTTGGTAAATTGAAGAGGTGGACTTTTAAGGAGGCTATCCCCTCCTCCTTCCTTCCTCCCTCAGCCAAAACAACACACACACACACTTTGGGTAGAGAGAGGAAGTAAGAGAGGAAGCTTTCTCTCTCTTTCAATCTCTTCTCTCTCTCTCTCTCTCTCTCTCTCTCTCTCTTTCTCTTGATCTCTCCCAAACTCGACGTGTTGGCAAATAGCGACCTTGGGAACACGTTGAGAGTGGCAGATCGAGTCCTCGAGCGCTAGGTGGCGCGACGTGCTTCCGACTTGAGGTTCGTATTTGGGTTAAAGTTTAGGATTTGGTTAAATCCTTTATGAATGGTATTCTAGAGGTCCCTAGACTATTCTAAGCATGTTCCTCCGTGGATTTGGGATGATTTTGGAGGATATGAGATGTTAGGGTTTGGAATTGGGAGTTTTGAGGTTTTAGGGTTTTGAACCTAATTGATCTCCTAATTTTCTAATTAAAGGATTGAGGAGAGCCCCAGACAACTAGATTGGAGATCGGTGAGCGTTCGGTGGTCGATTGCGAGTTCGAGCCGAATCGGGCGACGCATGCCGCGTGAGTCCGATTGCAAGTGTCTACAAGCAATCGGAAAGCATTGCTAGGTGGGTTGTGCTTCACCGAAGTGATTAGGTCACTTCCATGCCAAAGTGAAGTATGGTTTATTGTTGATGCATGTATATTATGGTACGTTGTATATGATAATACAAATGCATGAATCATATTATGCTAGATGATGTTACCTACCATTGGATGACGATGATGATATAGGTATGTGCATGAGATGCTAGAGGACACGTGCATGTTGACATATTGTGAGAATATGCTAGATTCATATGAATATGAACTTGGGTCGATAACTCTAGGTTGATTAGAGAACTCGACAATTGGGAAACAAGGATATGTAAACTACGAATCCTAGGTGTGGACAACTAGGATAACAAGTAGATTGAGTGACATTGAACCTAGTGTCATTAAACATAGGTTGAACAGTGAACCTAGAGTCGAGATCTAGGTGGAAATGATATTGAACCTAGTGTGGTTGAACCTAGGTCATGAGATGAGTGGCATTGAACCTAGTGTGGTTAAACCTAGGTTGTGGACTATAGTGGTAGAGTGACCACTAGGATACACGTGAGTCGAACCTAAAGAGGTTGACCTTATAGGGTATATGCTTAACCCTTGAGAGTTGGAAAGTGGATTCCGGAATTCCTAAGAATGATGGCTGCGAGTACGGCGGTTGAGACTTACGGATGAGCGCAAGTGAATCGTAATTGCGGGTGTGTTGGTTCTCCTCGCACGGTAGTGATTCAACGGGTATGTTGGTTCTCCTCGCTCGGTATGAGCTTTGTTGAGACAGGTATGTTGGTTCTCCTCGCCCGGTATGAGCTTTGTTGAGACGGGTATGTTGGTTCTCCTCGCCCGTTGAGCTTGAGCGACTGGTAGTCCGGGATTCGACGGTATTTCCTCACCCTATGGAAGACCTATAGTCGAGAGGATTTAAGGCTGAGGTGCATATAAGACGTCCTTCACCTTGAGCTAGATAGAGCGCGGTATTCCGCGGATAATTGACTCAAGACCGAGTCGAGTGGCATAGTTGGCTAAGGTAAAGGAAACCTTAGGTGAAAGTGGCAAGTGACAGATAATGGCCAATGATATAGAATGGTAAATGGATGAGCTGTGGATAGTGAGATAGAAAGTAGAATCAGTAGATTTACTTGCATGAATTGCATTGTCACACTCCGCAACCGCCTATTTGGTCGGTTCGGGCGCGTCGGCGGACGCCGAACGGATAGAGTCTCCCCTGTCCGCCCAAGGCTCAACAACAACGTCATGTACATCTAGTTGCCCAGGTCAACATCAACAACATACATAAACAATGCGAGTACTCATACAAGCAGGAGCAAGAGAGAATCTAACTATTACATTTGACATTCAACCATTTTTACATATTTCCACCAATGCACATAGTTTGGTTTATAACATGCATTAAAAGATACATATGGTTTGCATCTTGTCATAATACATGAACATCTCTAGCAACCTCACCAAAATACATAAGTCTCTCAAAATGGTACATGATTTCTAATGCATAGGAGGTCGCTAACTAGCTAGGGCGCTATGCCCCTACTGCGGTCCTCAACCTGTCCGCTCGTGCTAGGTCCTGCAACAAAGTGGGATGAGAACTAACAAATAGTTCTCGGTGGGTTCGACTACCGACACCGCCAATTTTTTCACTAGGTCTAAGCAGGCAAAAGCAGAAGGGTTAGCCAAATAATAATGTTCTAGCATGCTACTATGCCTTTGCAATATGAAACAATAAGCAAGTTTGGTAAACAAGTAATTACAACTACTATGCTCATGATGCATGCCATTTACCTTCGTTTCCATAACCCAATCATTCCGGCTTACCCGAAGGTTAAGCCCCGACTCACAACCAATCTCGCAATGTGAGGAGCATCCACTACGCTCACCCGAGACCGTCTGCGGGACAGCTACGTTAGTCCCTACCGTGAAGTACTTCGAAGACCACGCTTGGGTGGAGCGACCACCGCCAAGCAAAATAGACGTATTGTGAGTATAATCCAATCCTCTAACCTAAGAATACCCTACCAACTAGTGGTAATCAAATCCGAAAAAATACCAATCCCAATCCTTATATCTGAGTAATCACATTGTCTCTAGCTAATGCCACAATGTTACAGTGTCTCTAGCTAATGCCACAATGTCACAATGTCTCTAGCTAATGCCACAATGTCTCTAGATAATGCCACAATGTCACACTTTTCATTTCATGTCAATGTCATTTCCAGTGACACAATGTTCAAGTTCTCTTTTGATGTCACTATAGAGTTTCCTCGTTTTCGACCCAATTCTCATACTCTTAGCCACTAGATATCATATCATGCGTCCACATTTACCATAAGAGAATGCAAGAATTGAAATAAGCAACAACTACTCTACAATGCATGAGTGCTACATATGAACATATACATGGCCAATGAAGTAACTTAGACATAAAGAGAAATTCAGATGTTTCGGATAGCACCCCCCACATCTAAATAATGCCGAGGTGTGAGAATCCTAAGCTTGTGATTTTTTAGACGTTGCTTCGGCCCTATCCGGCGGAAACGAAGCAAAAACAGCCTTTTTTCTCAATACCTTGCCACACGCCCGTAGGAACTCCCGTTTGAGTTGCCTACAAAGTCGGTTTTACCTTCAATTAGGTTTACAAAGAGTCAATTTAACCATAAACCTTAATTCCACAAAAATTCTAATTCCAACCCTATGGTTTCATGCCATGAACACCATGGGTTCATCATGAGATTTCTAGGGTTATTGTAACACACTGGACCTTTGCAAATTGCGAGGTTCGAGTGTTTGGATGTATTTTGAGCTTTTCAACACTTGGTGTAAGGTTGTAGATTATTTGCCGACCTAAAAAGTTCGAAAACGGGAATTCTGGACAAGTCCTGAGAGTTTTTACTCTCGGGGACCGGTCCCTAGAAGGAGAGATCGGTCCCCCAGTGAGCAGTGCTGCGGCAGCCCTGAGGCAACCGGTCCCTGGCAGGCGAGACCGGTCCCCGAGCGCGTCTACGCAGTGAGAGACCGATCCCGCACAGGGAGAGACCGGTTCCCGAACGATGGTTTTTCGGGTTCGCAGCGAGAGACCGGTCCCTGCTGGGAAGAGACCGGTCCCTCTGGGCGAAAACTGCCCAGACCGGGCTGATGCAATATTGGTTTTTTTGAGGGGCCTCTTGAGATTTTGTTACAATAGAGGGTCTATATGACTCCTCCACTCTCTCTTCTCCCCATTTCTCTTCTCCCAACCCTCTCTACACCCTTGATAGAGAAGAAGAAGAAGAAGGAGAAGGAGAGGAAGGAGGGAAGGAGAAGAAGTTTGGAGCTACTAGTGGGCTTGGAGCATCTTCCTCACCCTCTCATCTCCCTTGGTGCTTGAAGGCTTGGTCTTGGAGCTTGCATAGGAGGAGATCTTCACCCTTGGAGCTAGGATTGGAGCTTCTAAGGAGGTTGGTTGCTCATTTCCCTCCTCTAGATCTTGTTTTGAAAGTTTTTGTAGATGGAACCCTAGAAATGAGATTTAGGGTTGATTTTGGGGCTTTTTAATCTAGGACTTTTGGGGCTAGATTGATTGGATTAGAACCTTCCTTGGGCTTGGATTGGAAGGGTTCTAGCTCTCTTTTGGAGCTTTGGAAGAGATTTCTTCTCTTCAGGTGAATTTTGTCCCTTTTTGCTTCTAGGTTAATGTTTGATCTTATGGTTGGTCGTAATGCTCTCGTATCTCTTCGCGGATCACTCTTAGGGTATCTTGAGGCTCGTGGACAACTCCGTTCGACGAATCGAAGGAGCACGCGACGGTTCGGTGGGTTTGACCTAGCCACACAATGAGAAATTCTCATTTGTGCTTAATTAAGTATCGTTAAATGAAAAGGCATGCATATTCTTATTATATGTATTTATTGTGAATTTTAGAATGCTTAAAAGGCCTATGTTATATATGATGAAATTGTGGACCTCTATGTAGTAGAGAGTAGCTTGGTAGGCCTATAGTTGCGTATAGCATTCGTTATGAGACCTGGTTTCATGCTTCTATAGTGTAAATGACTTCGGATTCATGCATTTAAACTTGAGTTTACTTGTGACATGAAAGATGACAAGATTGCCATTTAGAAGATATGTGAACTAGAGAGCTAATGTCATCAAGCGGCATTGAGCNCCATTAAAAGATACATATGGTTTGCATCTTGTCATAATACATGAACATCTCTAGCAACCTCACCAAAATACATAAGTCTCTCAAAATGGTACATGATTTCTAATGCATAGGAGGTCGCTAATTAGCTAGGGCGCTATGCCCTTACCGCGGTCCTCAACCTGTCCGCTCGTGCTAGGCCCTGCAACAAAGTGGGATGAGAACTAACAAATAGTTCTCGGTGGGTTCGACTACCGACACTGCCGATTTTTTCACTAGGTCTAAGTAGGCAAAAACAGAAGGGTTAGCCAAATAATAATGTTCTAGCATGCTACTATGCCTTTGCAATATGAAACAATAAGCAAGTTTGGTAAACAAGTAATTACAACTACTATGCTCATGATGCATGCCATTTACCTTCGTTTCCATAACCCAATCATTCCGGCTTACCCGAAGGTTAAGTCCCGACTCACAACCAATCTCGCAATGTGAGGAGCATCCACTACGCTCACCCGAGACCGTCAGCGGGACAGCTACGTTAGTCCCTACCGTGAAGTACTTCGAAGACCACGCTTGGGTGGAGCGACCACCGCCAAGCAAAATAGACGTATTGTGAGTATGATCCAATCCTCTAACCTGAGAATACCCTACCAACTAGCTGTAATCAAATCCGGGAAAATACCAATCCCAATCCTCATATCCGAGTAATCACATTGTCTCTAGCTAATGCCACAATGTCATAGTGTCTCTAGCTAATGCCACAATGTCACAATGTCTCTAGCTAATGCCACAATGTCACAATGTCTCTAGCTAATGCCACAATGTCTCTAGATAATGCCACAATGTCACAGTTTTCATTTCATGTCAATGTCATTTCCAGTGACACAATGTTCAAGTTCTCTTTTGATGTCACTATAGACTTTCCTCGTTTTCGACCCAATTCTCATACTCTTAGCCACTAGATATCATATCATGCGTCCACATTTACCATGAGAGAATGCAAGAATTGAAATAAGCAACAACTACTCTACAATGAATAAGTGCTACATATGAACATATACATGGCCAATGAAGTAACTTAGACATAAAGAGAAATTCGGATGTTTCGGATAGCACCCCCCACCTCTAAATAATGCCGAGGTGCGAGAATCCTAAGCTTGTGATTTTTTAGACGTTGCTTCGGCCCTATCCGGCGGAAACGAAGCAAAAACGGCCTTTTTTTTCTCAATACCTTGCCACACGCCCGTAGGAACTCCCGTTTGAGTTGCCTACAAAGTCGGTTTTACCTTCAGTTAGGTTTACAAAGAGTCAATTTAACCATAAACCTTAATTCCACAAAAATTCTAATTCCAACCCTAGGGTTTCATGCCATGAACACCATGGGTTCATCATGAGATTTCTAGGGTTATCTAGGTTTCTAATCTTTCAAGAGACTCAAAACGAAGAGATTTAGGGCATAAAACCAAGCCCTAGCAAAGGTCTTGCAAGAAACCTTACCTTAACCCACTAGTTCTCCAAGCTCCACCTTGTAGGAGAGCTATTGTTCCTCCAAAGTCTCCAAAATCTCATTCAAATCTCCTCCAATCCACCAATCTTCACTTGGGGAAGAGCTCCTAGAGAGTGAGAGGGAGAAAAATGGAGTTGACGGTGTGTTCTTTGCTGTGAATAAGAGAGGATGAGGTGTGGGGTTTATATAAGCCACCACAATTGCATTTAAGCCCTCCAACATTTCATATTTGTAGCAGATCAAAGTCTGCTGTTCGCAGCTCTGGGTACCGGTACGTAGGCTCGCGTCACCGGTACACCCGGGTCGACAGCCAAACCCGAGAGCAAGCCTCTCGGTTTGCTGGCTCTCCTTCAGTACTGGTACGCAGCGCCGAGACTGCAGTTCTGGTAGTGCTTAGCTCTATTTCGCGCCGAGCAATGCTAAAACCCATTAATTTCATTTGGAACTCAACTTTAACCCTTTCAACATTGTTAGAATGTCGTATGGACTTTGTCCAACCATCTCTCTCGCCACACTTTGGTCACTTTGACCAAAAGTGGTTTAACATGACGAGGATCCAATACCTTATACGTATATTGCATGTTGTGAGGCATACGCATGTATTTAATACTTGCATAAAATATATGTGGATATCTGTTGGACTAACATGTTGATNTATGTTCGCTCGTGCGGTATTGAGAAGCCTACGGGGTCGAGTGGGACAAACACATTCCAAGAGTAGGAATGTCGGGCTACCACAGGCACTTAGGCGGCACAAGCTGGACTACCTTTGGTAGGTCCTTAATTGGAAATGGAAATCGACACGGTGTTGAGTTTACTATGATCACTACTAGTCAGAGAGTAGTAGTAGGATTACTTGGACGTACTTCTAGCATAGTTGTGGACTTTTGATTATTCATACATACATGTAGTATGCTAGGAGATGTTGTTTATTGCACCCTTATATGCATTGTAATCATGACAAAGTATCACTTTCATATCTGTATAAAGTAAAGCATGATATTACTTGTGAATATATATATCCATGATAAGATAAAGTCGCATTAGGAATGCCATGTTTAATTGCAAGTCGTAGCTTAGCATCTTAATTATTATGCTTTCTAATATGCAATTTACTCGTTACCATTATTGTCAAACTTACCCTTCCTTTTGGGGCCTAGTGGTGCACTGAGCTAAGGTCAGTAATTGCCCACTGGGAACTATGAATTATAGTTCTCACGCCCTCTGTTTTGTGTTTTCTTTCAGAGCCTTCCACGCCGGGAGAGGCTAGGGACCGCGGGAAGGGAGTTGCTTCGAGCTAGCTTCCTTTGAGGACGATTTGATAGGTGGTCTACTTCTCGTAGTTTTATTTTGTGAGAGGTTGTGAGTTGTACCTGTATTTGTAGAGAAACCACCCTTCCTTTGGATCCTTGTATTTCTGTTGAGGAGATATTATTTGTACTACCTTATGTTTACTCTTATTGTTTAGTTATGCTTTTTCTACTCTTGCTTAGATGATAGAACTTTGCTCGCTCTGATATCACTAGTTGTTACTGCTCTATTTGTACCTTTTCTTGCTCTTACTTCCGCTTTTATTGTAGACGCCTTATATGTGTTGACATATGGCGGGTCTGGGCGCGCTACCGGGAAGGCCTTGCCGGTCCCGGGGCGTGACAGTTATCTAGATTTCTAATCTTTCAAGAGACTCAAAACGAAGAGATTTAGGGCATAAAATCAAGCCCTAGTAAAGGTCTTGCAAAAAACCTTACCTTAACCCACTAGCTCTCCAAGCTCCACCTTGTAGGAGAGCTATTGTTCCTCCAAAGTCTCCAAAATCAACTTCAAATATCCTCCAATCCACCAATCTTCACTTGGGGAAGAGCTCCTAGAGAGTGAGAGGGAGAAAAATGGAGTTGACGGTGTGTTCTTTGCTGTGAACAAGAGAGGAGGAGGTGTGGGGTTTATATAAGCCACCACAATTGCATTTAAGCCCTCCAACATTTCATATTTGCAGCAGATCAAAGTCTGCTGTTCGTAGCTCTGGGTACCGGTACGCAGGCTCGCGTCACCGGTACACCTGGGTCGATAGCCAAACCCGAGAGCAAGCCTCTCGGTTTGCTAGCCTGGTACTGGTACTTCTCCTTCAGTACTGGTACGCAGCGCCGAGACTGCAGTTCTGGTAGTGCTTAGCTCTATTTCGCGCCGAGCAATGCTAAAACCCATTAATTTTATTTGGAACTCAACTTTAACCCTTTCAACATTATTAGAATGTCGTATGGACTTTGTCCAACCATCTCTCTCGCCACACTTTGGTCACTTTGACCAAAAGTGGTTTAACACAACGAGGATCCAATACCTTATACGCATATTGCATGTTGTGAGGCATACACATGTATTTAATACTTACATAAAATATATGTGGATATCTGTTGGACTAACATGTTGATTTGCCTCCTTTGGACTTGGTGTGTAAGGAAGTGAATTCTCGAAATTCGAGAGTTGGACTTCGTTCAGAATCGACTATTTGTCCAGTGGATGTGCTTCGAAAAAGCTGAAGAAGTTAAAAATGCGAAAAGTGCATTGCAACGAACCTCGGAGAGCAAGATTGTGAAAATCTGCAAGTTACAGAATTTCTGCTCTCGGGGACCGGTCCCTGGTGTGAGGGACCTGTTCCTGTAGGCAGGGGTGCTTCTCTGTGCACCATATTTGCTCTCGGGGACCGATCCCTGGTGGGACAGACCGGTCCCCGTACGCGCAGCCAGTGAAAAGAAGGAAATTTGGCTAAGTCCTGAGAGTTCTACTCTCGGGGACCGGTCCCTTGCGGGACAGACCGGTCCCTGGTGGGGACGGACCGATCCCCATATGCGTAGAAGCTGGCAAAGAGCTTCTGCCGGAGAGAGGTACTCTCGGGGACCAGTCCCTGGCGGGACAGACCGGTCCCCGAGCACGAAAAATGCCCAGTCTGGGCAGGTTAAGAATGGCAAAGTGGAGGGGCTAAACTGCAATTGTGACTTGAGTTGGGGGCATAGAAGAGAAAGCACTCTCTCTTTCTCTCATTTCACGCCCAACCCTAGCCCCCCCTCTCTCTCTAAACTCTCCTTCTCTCTCTCTAGAAGGTGAAGAAGGAGGAGGATTTGGTGGAGGAGCAAGCTAGGAGAAGGATCCTTGGCATCTTCTTCTTTCTCTCCACCATTGGAGCTTGCTATTGAGGTAAGCTTTGAGAGCTTTTATGGTAGATCCCTCTAGATCGATTTTTATCCTTTAGAAATGGTTTTGTTGGAACCCTAGCTTCTCTAATAGATGGATTATGCATGAATCTAGAGCTCCGATGAGGGATTCTTGCATCGGTTAAACCTAGGGCTCCAAAATTGGAGTTTTTGGAAATGAGGGGTTTTGATCTAAATTGATCATGTATTAACCTAATTGCTAGGTGTATAAACGCGTGGGAAGCGATGGATTGAGCATTCGTCAAGCGGGTGCAAAGTTATAACCGAAACAAGTGTTCGAGGCTTCGTGTTGACCCGAAGAGTAAAAGCGGCGACCAAGGATCACGGAATCGAGTACCTAGCATCGTGTCATCCCGAAGCAACTGGGCTTCTCCCTATGTCTAAGTATTTTTGTATTGATCATACTCCATATGTGGCATCATGCATGTTAGGGTATTTAGATGTTACTTTTACTACTCTTGCATGTTCCTTTGTAATGCGGCATAGTAGGCTTGGCATGTGAACTTAGGAATGCATAAGAATGAGCTTAGTGACTTAGAACCCTATAGAGATAAGTTAAATAATAACTTGATCTTGCATGGCTGAATATGATAATATATGACTAGTATAGTCGGGACAATTGCATTATGGCAAGTGACATGTGAACCAAGTAAACAACTTGACGAGTGGCATTAGAATTTGGTGTTAAAGAACACTTGTGGCATGATAGTCCTAGTGACCGGATCTCCTCATTGGACGAGAAATGGATTATACTCACATTATTTGTTCAGCGCTTGTGGCGGTCACTCCACACAAGTAGTGCGCTCCAGAGTTTGGCACGTGAATCGATTGGGATAGCTTATGTAGGGTCCAAAGGGATAGCCTATGTGGGGTCCTGCAGACAATCCCTCAGGTGGTTCGAGTCCCCCTTCATAGACGGATTTGAGATGTGAGTTGAGGGCGCGCATATGGGCGAGCTAGATGATTGGGTAATAAACTCAAGAGAGTTATGCAAATTGGGCATGTTGTGCATATTGAGCATAGTAGAGTTATATCCATACTCGATGTTGGTATTATAGCATGTTGGCGAATGCATGGCTATCTTGTTCATTCTTGAATCTCAAGGCATAGTAGAGTATTGCAATTCTTTCAATATG
This sequence comes from Ananas comosus, assembly GCF_001540865.1. Lineage (NCBI taxonomy): Eukaryota > Viridiplantae > Streptophyta > Magnoliopsida > Poales > Bromeliaceae > Ananas > Ananas comosus. The sequence goes on from NC_033621.1 coordinate 7,728,811, forward strand.
TATCATTTGCAGTTTCGGATATCTATCTATCTATCTATCTGCTTATGCCTGCTTAGACCTAGTGGGGAGATCGGCGGAGTCGGCGGCCGAACCCACTGGGAACTATATTTATATAGTTCTCACCCCACTTTGTTGCAGGGCCTAGTGAAAAAGCACCGGCAGAGGACCGTGGTAAGGGCTTAGCGCCCTAGTCAAATGGCAACTTCCTATGCATTAGAGTACCCTGAGATGAGATGTATTTATACTTTGAGAGTTGCTTATGTATTTTGGAGGATTATTGTATATATACCCATTTTGCAAGTTACAAAATGTAAACTTGATGTAAAAGAATGGTTGAATGGATGTAATAGATAGACGTATCTCTTCTTATTTACTTGTATGACATACTTGTATCCTGCTCTTACTTGTTAGCACTAGTAGTGCTCCGTGCTTATCATGTATGTAATTGAATTATTCCTGGGCAATTCTATGTACATGATTCTGTTGTCGAGCCTTGGGCGGGCAGGGGAGGTGTTGTCCATCCGACGTCTGTTCGACGCGCCCGAACTGGACCAAATTGGTAGCGGGCTCGGGGCGTGACATGGTGAGTCGAGCTCCTCCCTTGGGTGGCTGTACCCACTTGGAACTATATTTATATAGTTCTCACCCACGTTTTTCAGGTCCACATGGAAGCAGCACGGCGGCGCGAGGAAAGGGCGTAGCTCCGTAGATAGCGCCCTACCACTGTGACCAGAGATAGCAGTATCCCAAGTTGGTCTAGCTTAGTAGTGGAAATGAAAAGAAAGAACGAAATTGTAATCATTTGTAATAGTTGGTTGTATTTGGAAGTAAAAAGAATCCAAAATGTAAATTGAATGTTAAGTGAGCTGAATGCTTGTAATAGTTAGTACTTTATGTTTTCGGTACCTTTTCTTATGCATTCAGTATGTGAAATCCGTTCCTGTTTGGAACCACTTGACTTGTACTGTTGCGACGCCTTGGACGTGCAGGAGAAACTCTGGCCGTTCGGCGGCCTGTCGGTACGCCCGAATCCGACCAAAGAGGCAGGTCTCGGGGCGTGACAAAATGAAAGAGGGTGTGTGTGTTTATTTAAATAAAAAAAAATGTTTAGTGTGGATAAAGTTGAAATATAAATATTGTTTAAGAGTATTCTTAGTCATATTCCATATGCTTATTATAATGTACCAGATTTTAATATAAAAATTAAGTGTAAATAAAAATAGTGGAAGATACTATTTTTATTGGACTTAAAGAAGTAAAATATAGGTCGGAAACGACTTGTGCTGAAATCGGAATGAAAACGGAAGATTTAAAATTTTCTGTAAGGAACGGAGCTGATATTTTAGCAAAAAATTCACAGTGTCAGAAAATTATGAAAATCTGGAAATATGTCGGGATTATTTTTATAAGGCTAGATTTAAAGTTTCATGTCATTCTGATACCCAGAAAGTAAAAAATAAAATCCGACTGCTATCTGCTAGAGATTACAGTTCGGCAGAGCTTTCGGTGACCAAAAATGGTCAAAACTGAGAAGTTAGATATCATTCACTTTATTAGCTTAAACCGAGCCTAACTGTCAAATTTGAGCGCAAACTGACATTCAAAAGGGCTCCGCCGAAAAGGAATAAATTTTGAATCAAACCGAACTGCAAGTTGTAATAGGTGAGAGGGGTTTTGTGCAATTGTTACAACACCTATATTGTGTGCGGGCCTTGGCTGAATGCATCACACACACGCACACATTCTCTCCCTCTCCCTCTCCCTCACTTTTACAACCAAAGAAAACCCTCTCTCTCTCTCTCTTAGGATTGGAACCAAGAGAAGGATTTGGCGGAGATTGAAGCTTGAAGGTAGATCTTCATCTTCTTCATCTTCTTTCTCACCTTGGGGGAAAGCTTTTAAGGTAAGCTTATTGCCCTTTAATGGTAGATCTCTAGGGTGTGAATCATATGCTCTAGAATTTGTTTTAGTGGAACCCTTAGGTGCTAAATAAATGATTATTGCTTGAATCAAAGGCTTGTATGGCTATTCTTGCAATAGTAGCATGTTAGGGCGCAAAAAAGGGGTTTTTTCTATGTGAGGGGGTTTGATCTAATTTGAACCCTTGTAAACCTAATTGCTAGGTTTTCTGACGCTTTGGTGGCCTCGTTTCGACAATCCGACGAGGCTACGGGAAGATATTGGCGATAAGGATGTTTTTGGCTTCGTTTCCGCCTGGAAGGCCGAGGCGGCGTCCAAAAATCACGAAAACGAATTCCTAGCATTGCGGCATCTAAATGAAGCCCTTTAAAACCCGAGGCCACGGATTGACGCACGGTTGGTGATTATTTACAAGATCGGGCCGAACCGGACAACGAACGCCGCGGGAGGCCGACTACAAGTGTCGACAAGCAATCGAAAATCGATTTGAAGTGCGTTGTGCTCACCGAAGATATTAGCTCGCTTCTATGTCGAAGTGGATACGGTTTAATTGTTGATGCATATATGTATATTTGGTAGGTTGCAAATGATAATATAATACATGATATAGATGCTAGATGAATGCATAATATAATTGCTAGATGAATGTATAATATAATTGCTAGATGAATGCATAATATAATGGCTAGATGAATGCATAATATAATTGCTAGATGAATACATAATAAAATTGCTAGATGAATGCATGAATTATATTATGTTGAAGGATGTTACCTACTATTGGAATATGTTAGATAGAACATGCATATTGACATATTGTGGATTATATTGAATGAACTATGCATGTTGACATAATTGTGGATTATGTTGAATGAACTATGCATGTTGACATATCATGAGATGCTAGTTGATATATGTGCATATGGAACTTGGGTCGATAAACTCTTGGTGGATTAGAGAATTCGACATTGGAAAACAAGAATATGAAAATTATAAAACTTGATGTGGACAAATAGAATGTCAAGTAGATCGAGTGGCATTTGGACTAGCGTAGCAGAAGCACTATGACCCTTGTAGATAGGGTATCCTCAGTTGACGAGGATTGGATCATACTCACTTAGTCTGTTTTCGCTTGTCGGTGGTCGCTCCACCGAAGGAGTGGTCTCCAGAGTACTTCACACTAGGGGCAGATGTAGTTGTCCCGCAGACGGTCTCGGTGTGCGAGTGCAGATTCTCCTCACCTATGAGATTTTGAGAAGTAAGTCGAGGCGTAACCTTCGGGTTAGCCAAGTAGATTAGGTGACAAGCATATGAGCTGTAGTTGAATCCCAATAGAGTGGATTCAGTATTCTAGTTGAGCGGATTTAAGGCTGAGGTGCATGTGAGACGTCCTTCACCTTGAGCCTGGCTTTGCTCGATATTCCGCGGATGATTGACTCAAAACCGAGTCGGGTGGATAGCTTTATAAAGGTAGATGAAACCTTGTGAGCAAACAGTAAAGATAGATGAAACCTTATGAACAGAATTATAATTGACATGAATCTAAAATAGAGGAAAACTTAAAAGTCAATTGGATGAGCTGTGGATTGCAATACAGAAAGTAGATCTACTTACAGCTTTGCATGTTGAGTTGCATGATTTGCATTGTTGCATGTTGCGAGGCATGAATATGATAAATATTAGTTGCATAAAATATATGATGATATATATGTGGATATCTGTTGGACTAACATATTTGCAGTGCCTCCTTCGGACATGGTGTAACGACCCAGCCCACTAGCAACAATAACTCGTTGGGCCCAACAACCGGCCCAAAATGCTTAAGCCCAGTTATTATTACTAGTGTCTAAGTCTCTTATAAACCCAATGATAACCCCATTCCCATCCGATGTGGGATTATTGGGGTGTCACAGACTCCCCCCATTAAGGCCCTGACGTCCTCGTCAGTTTAATCACACACACAGTCCAAGATCACAAGGCGATGTGAGACTCATATCGCTAACCCGTCATCCAGACCCTGGCTCAGCCGAGACTCGCCACATATGTCCAGCTAGTGAACCGGCTCTGATACCAAATGTAACGACCCAGCCCGCTAGCAACAATAACTCGTTCGGCCCAACAACCGGCCCAAAATGCTTAAGCCCAGTTATTATTACTAGTGTCTAAGTCTCTTATAAACCCAATGACAACCCCATTCCCATCCGATGTGGGATTATTGGGGTGTCACACCTGGTGGATTGAGCTCTTCCCTTGGGTGGCCGTACCCACTGGAAACTATGGACAATAGTTCTCACCCCTGTGTTGTTTTTTGGGGTACAGGTTCACGTGCGAGCGGCGTGGCGGCGCGAGGAAAGGGCGTAGCTCCGTAGATAGCGCCCTACCCCGAGACCAGAGATAGCGGTACCCCGAAGTGGCCTAGCTTAGGGGTTAGAGATGAATGGACAAAATTGTAATAAATGATGATTGTATTTGGAAGAAAATGTAAGTCGAAAATGTAATGTAATAAGTTATCTACCATTGAATGTTTGTAATAGCATAGTTCAGTGGTTTCTGTTTTTTATACTTCCTTATGCAATCTTTGCTTGAAATATGTTCTTGGTTGGAATCTCGTGAATTGTATTGATTGTGATGCCTAGGACGTATAGGGAAAACTATGCCCGTTCGGCGGCCTGTTGGCGTGCCCAAATCCGACCAATAGGCGGGTGTCGGGGCGTGACACTTATAATATGAAAGAGTGCGTTCCACCTTTTATTTGCTACGGGGCGTGACACTTATAACATGGAAGAGTGCGTTCCACCTTTTATTTACTAGAGAAGCTCTATAATTAGAGCGTTTTGCTGTTGTGCTACAAAACATTATTTAGGGTCTGTTCACTTCACCGAAAGTGAAATTCAAGCTGAAATAGACTTTTAACTAAGCTAGAGGTCAAATAAAAATTATTTCTTTCCTCTTATTTATTTTTATAGTTGTGAAATTGAAGTTTTTATAGTTTTACTGTTTGTTTGGTTTAAAGTTAATGGCATACAAGTTGAAATTCTCCACTTTCTTTGTCTGTTTCATCGAATATTATTGAATCTCTATATATATTAATATATTATAAGGGTTATAATAAATGTCCCAATTAGGGGTGTAATGTGGGCTGTGTAGGGCCGGCACGGCCCACATTAGCAGGGCTGAAACAGGCTAGGGGCCGGCCCGGCTTGGCCCGGCCCGAGCTACCTAATTTCTGGCCCGGCACAGCCCTTCGGCTCGGAAGGCACAGGCCTTGTCGGGTTGGCCGTGCTTCGGGTCAGCATCTTAAAATATTTATTTTTTAATTTTTTTAAAAAAATTAGTAAAAAATTTAAAAATATTAATAATAAATATTTTCATTTAAATTAATATCTTGATTAAATCATTAAAAATTTATAAAAAATAATTATAATATAGTAAAATTTTAATTTTGTTAAAAAATAAATAAATTTATGTTATTTTTTTTGAAGAAAAGAGATGGAATTTTGATCCAATGGACCAAAACACTCCTCCCAGGAGCTCCTGGGAACGAGCGCCAAGCTCTCCTCCCAGGAGCTCAGGCCCTAAGGCCTGCCTTGGATCTTGGGGATTTGGGCCGTGCTGTGCTGGGCCGCCCGTCTCTCCTTGGCCCGGCACAGCTTAGGCTAGTTTTGGGCCGTGCCATGCTGGGCCGTTGGGCCCCAGGGGAGAGTCCAGCATGGCATGAAAGCTCGGGCCGGGTCGGGTTGGGCAGCCCACGTGTCGCCCGGCTTGTTTTGCATCTCTAGTCCCAGTATTAATATTTTATTAATTTATTTTTGCTCTTTTTTTTCACAATTGACTTTAGTCCATCTTGCATTGAAATTAATATGATATTTTAAAGAGTTTGAGTTACTACTAAATTCATATTATGAGGAGTCAAATAATAAAAATAAATATTTACCTATGTCAATATTTTTACCTTTCTTTATTTATCGATGAAACAAACATATTTTTATTGTGGTCCATTAATGTACTGCTTATATGCCAAACGTTTTCTTTTCGACCACCGCACTATTTGGCTCTGCATAGGTCTGGCGAGACATGCACATAATTGTTTATATTCATAGCTTTTATTTTATTTTAATTTTTTTTTTCAATATATCGAGTTTTATTTTGTATTGATTATAGATATTCGATGGATTAGGGTTTAGGCTGTAATTTATCCGGGGAAAGATTTGTTCAAGTCAAAAACCAGCCGTGTGCAGTCTCCCCTGGGAATTGGGAATACGATCAGAGCATCGGCCCCACATGCAAGTGTAAGAATCGTGATATGCAGACCACTACACCGAACCCCATATCCTCTCCAAGACTGCAGGCCGGCCAAAACCCCACGCCCCTTGTCTGGCCCTCCCCAACTTCCCCTTCCCCACCTCCCAAATCCCAATTCGCTTCCATCCCCCTCTCCGGCGTGCTGCAGCGGTGGCGATGGCCAGTGCGGGCGGCGAAGAGAGCCGCGCATCCCCTCGCCTGCTGTCCATCCCGAAGGAGGGCGAGAGGATTCTCGCCCCGACGCGGCGCCCTGACGGCACCCTCCGCAAGGCCATCCGTATTCGCGCCGGGTACGTCCCCCAGGACGAAGTCGCCATCTACCAGTCCAAGGGCACACTCGTGAGTCTCTTCTGTTTCTCTCTTGTGGCCATAGGATTCTTCGTAGCCGTTTCTTTGTATGCTTTTCCTGGGGTATTAAGTCGTAGGTTTCCGTGTAGTTGAAGAAGGCGCAGCCGGATGTTCCACCAGGCTACGAACCGGAGCTCGATGCGAAGCCCAAGAGCAAGTCGGCAAAGAGGAACGAGAGGAAAAAGGAGAAGCGGCATCAGGTGATTTCGCTCTCTTCCGATCTGCTCACCTATTTGGTTCTTTGGTAGCTTGTAAAGTTGTAATTGTCATCTTTTGTAACAACAAAACCAGCAAACGAATGGTGTGCATTGTGCGTGTATAGTAGAAGAGAATTTCCACACAAGATTTATCCGGATGTAGAGCGAACGAATTTAAGTGATCAACCCTAGCTGCAAACTACAATTAGGGCATGTTTAATTTCCGGTCGGAGTCAGAATTAGAAATGAATTTGGATGTGTTGGAATCAAAGTTGAATGGCTGGTTTCATTAGCTCATTTCGTTTGCAACTGGCGTAGGAACTGGAATGGATGATTACAGTTCCTTCTTGGAATGAGATTCCACTTTGCATTTCTAGCCAGGGTTGAAAATCTAGTTATTAAACAATTTTCAATATACCTTCTAGTGTGAATTGAAATAGGTTTATTTTTGTCCGGGTGGTTGGAACGGGAGGTGATTCATTTGAATACCCATTCCGAGCCCAACCCTTCCCGAGTGAAACATCCCTTGAGATTTATTCTATTTAATACATTGAACTTTATTTTGTAGAATAGAGATGATGTGCTATTCGACAAATTCATCCTCAATATATGATGTGTTAAAATAGATATCAGAAGTTTAAGTTTCCGATCTAATTGTTGGTCTTCTGGGGGCCATAGAAGTCAATTAATAACTTTAGAAGCCTATCAACTAGTGGAAAGGGCAATGTTTCTTTTATTTGTAAAGCTCATGAGCATGCAAACTGTTTTGAAATTCCCTAGTGCTTGTCTGTTTATTACAAGTTGATTTATTTACAAAGATTTAAAATATTAGAATATATGTAAAGTTCTTTTAGTTTCTTTTTTATATTACGAAGCTAACTTCAGTGTTATGCTAATAGGCTTGATTAAGTTTATGTTTGAAGCATCCCACATTTCAAAGATAAGATTTGAGTATTTGACAAACATCAAACCAAAAAAGTAGCAATTTTTATTTCAATTACCAAGAGAATTGCATGTTTGAACATTTTTTTTATTGATCATTAAGAAATAGTAACATAGTGCTTCATCATTCCTTTATAAATCCTTAGTTGAGCCATTTAAAGAAGAGCACATGATTTGGAGTATAATATTGAGAAGCAGGATGTTCAAGAAGGAAATATTCTCAAGTTATAGCTTGGAGATTTCTAGAATTTAAAACTGAACAGAGCTTTTTGACTTGATGAAATGGGCGAGCATTGGGTCCGAAGAAGATGAAGTTAACACTTTCTTGTAACTCTAGGGTGAAAGATTAGATAGGTTGTTAATGGTTTAGTTGGAAGAGATTTTGAATTTTTTTGTTGTTATAGAATCTTTACATATTGTAAAATCACTTTAAAGTATATTTGACAAGATGCCGTGCTGGTGAATAATGTACATGAAACATGTTGATATATACTTGTATTGTAGAGTTTCATGTCATGATGTAGATATTTCTATAATTTAAGGAGAATGAGGGGCAGGGTGGGGACTAGGGGCCTTTCCCTATTTATGTCCCTACAAACCTTTGGGGTTGCTCGTTGCTCGTCTTTACCCTAGTTTATGAGGATAGCATCCTTCTTATCCCCACCTTTACGGTGTTTTTCATTTCCATCGTGAGCCCCACGCAAGGTTTAAAGTGCCGTGGCACGGGAGCGTGCCATTATTTTCCTGGCACGGTACGGCACGATCACGCTTTCGTGCCGACACGTGGTACGTGTGCGTGCTGATGGATACACATGGCCTCATACTGGCACGCTTTTGCACGGACTTATTTAAGTTTTTTTTTATTCCAATATGTTCTTATAATGTTATTTTGAATGATTTAGACAAATAATTATGAATATTTGCTATATATAGCTTACTATACTCATCAATTAACATCCATGTAAGCTTTTTGTATATAAAGTATAATTATACCTGGTTTAGAATAGAAATTAAAATACAATAATAAAATTCTTAACTAAATAATTATTTACATTTACAATTTTACCTAGAGATGACTGCTTAATTCCACATAGATCGTTGCATTAGATTATATGGTATATTGTCATCTGCAGATAATGTTGATATAAATTTTGCTGATATTGTGAGAAAGTCATATACAAGGTTTAAAGTGCCGTGGCACGGGGGCGTGCCGTTACGTCCCTGGCACGGTACGACGAGGGCATGCTTGCGTGCCGACAGATACGCATGACCTCCGACTGGCACACGCTTTGACACGGATTTATTTCAATTTTTTTGATTTCAATAAACTCTTATAATGTTATTTTGAAAGATTTATTTAAATAATTATGAATATTTGCTATATATACCTTACTATACTCATCAATTAACATGCATGTAAGCTTTTTGTAAGTAAAATACAACTATACCTGATGTAGAATAGAAATTAAAATACAATAATAAAATTCACAAGTATAATAATTATTTAAATTTACATCTTTATATAGAGATAACTGCTTAATTTCACATAGATTGTCGCGCTTGATCATATGGCATATTGTCACCTGCAGATACAAGATTTATTTGACAATATTGATATAACTTATAAGTATTATTGGTATTGTGAGAAAGTTATATATTCCTGATATATGTCATTGTATTGTCGGAGATAACCTGCATATGCAACTGGATCGTGGATATAATGGACAAAAGTCATCTGTGGCATATAGACTGAAGCATCATAAGGATATAGATTGCATGGAATAGAAGAACCATAATGTGGATATGCATGAGTGGACGTAGATTCGCCGTATGAGCTTTCACTATGTAATGGGATGGATTGGGATTCACTCTGAGTGCCATAAATTGATGAATCATAATCAAATATCCCTCCATATAGGCCATGTCGATATGAGGGATGCGATGATATTGAAGTACTATCAAACTGTGTGTGTAAAGTATCATCCCTTCGTGGATGTCTAGTTGATATTGCCTTAAAACTTTCTCTCATCTTCCCATAATCTTGTTGTGAGGACCTCCTATCTTTTCGACGGTCATATACCACTCCGGATGTTTGACGTGGTCGAGACCCATGATAAGCATCTTGAGTGGCATGTGTGAAGTATTGCTCTTCAGTAAATATAAGGCCACGGCCACCCCCACTCTCCTGTTGTCTTGGTGGAATGAAGTCGCCACCATCCTCACTGCTATCAGTGGTATCATCATCATCACTATATTCATCTTTAGACTGTGGTAATCTAGAATCTGTTGTTGTCGATGTATCGCTATCATCATCTTGTGGGATTGCATCAGCTGCATCTAATGGATCCATAGATGTCATACCTTTTTTACTCTTACCACTTCGGACTGTCGTTGAAAGCCTTTTTGCGGTATAAGATGTTTTCTCCTTTCCAGATTGACTCTGAGTATGACGTGAACGACCATATTCAGGTCCTTGCATAAGACGTTCGAATTCTGCATCAGAGTCATGTGTAGGATTTTGGGATTCTTCGTCCAAAGCCGTTTGTTATTGCACATTACCTTGATACCTTCCTATGTTCTCGTCAGCCCATCTTTCAACATCACTAATTCCTGCTTCATTAGCAATTATTCTGAATGGTCATGGTGGATCTTCAGGCTCATCGAGTAATGGGTCATCTTGATTGTCTCTATCTTGTAGCCAATCAAGTATGGGGTCTGATTCATCATTGATAAAACTTGCACCCAAGGGATCATAAGTTTTTAATTCCTTTTCCTTATCATACTCCTCTTGCATGCATCTTAAACGGAGTCTCATATTATAGTAGACATAAACTAGCTTCTCTAATCGAGCGTACGCTAATCGGTTACACACTTTGTTATGTATCAGTGCGAACGTGCTCCAGTTGCGTTCACATCTACTAGACATTGTCGTTTGAGATAAGACACGCACAACAATCTTTTTTAAATGCTTTGCTGATCTACCATATTGTAGTCACCACTTAGTTGTATAATTAAAAGTTAAAAATATATCAAATAAGATTTATCGTCAGCTGTAAACTGTCCAAATTATGTAGTTACTCGGATCGGTATTGTGTCTTCCGTTAATTGCACCCGCTTGGCCTAAAAGTTTTAGAGGATTCACGAAATATTTTTTCCTTTATTATGATAGTATAATAATTAGAAATCAGCATATTAACATCTAGTAAATTAATAATACATTAAAAAAATATTATACCTCACTTATGGCAAGAGCAACATGTGTTGGATCCCTCTCCAATCTAATGATAATGTTTCGTAATGCCTTCAACAGTTCATCATAAAATCCAAGATTATAACGATGATGGTACGATAGATTAAGATAATAACCTATCATTAAGAAAAAAATCACTCCATTAACAATACAAGACTACTAATGAACAATCAGTAATATATAGTTTTGTTATAATTTATAACTTACCTGCTAGATGTAGATCCCGGCTCATCTGGACGTCTCAACGTCTGTCAATAATTTTTAGAAAAGATTGACACCATAGCGGATTATTTTTTTTAATATTATCTTTAGCTATCCTCAGTTTATAATAGACATGTCTCATTTGAGGTATTTTTTTCTGATCCACTAAACGGTGGACCACATATAGTGGCTCCACAATATCAACAATCTCTTTCACATAATCCCAAAACTTGGCAGACAGAATTATTTGCTCAATCGATTTTCCATCAACCGTGGAGGCATAACGAGATGTTTGCCATTCATCTGATGCAAACATGGACTTTAATCTATTTTTATTTTGAAGAATACTGTTTAGGGCAATAAAATTTGTTGCAAATCGTGTGATACCAGAATGTACGAGTTCTCGTCCTGTGAATTTCACCATTAAAGCATGGACCCAAAGATGATTATACAATTACTTAGATATACGTTGTGCCGTATCTACAGTTTTTTTCATCCGATTTATCTCACCAAAGTCAGACATCATTAGGTTGATGCAATGCGCTGCATAAGGAGTCCAAAATAAATGTGGATGCCTTTGCATTAATAGTTTGCCAGCTTTCTTAAAGTTTGCACTATTGTCCAATACAATTTGTACCACACATTTCTCACCAACCTCACGTAACACTTGTTCCAATAATGCATATATATAGTCAGCATCTTCAAATCGACCGGTTGCATCGATTAATTTGTGAAAGATCACCTTGCCATTACAATAAATTAAAAAATTTATAATGCTCATTTTTGTTTGTCCTGTCCAACTATCACACATCAAAGTCACACCATACATCTCCCACTGTTGTTTCAAGTTTTTTACCCATACATGAATATTATTGACCTCGGCTTCAAGGTATTTGCCAGAGATCTCATACGGCGTTGGGGGTTCAACTCCTAGAGCCTCTTTTTGTATGGTAGCAATCATTGATCTATAATTTGGAGTGCTTGTTGCATGGGAAGGAATATGACTAAAGTGAAAAAACTTTGCTATTACTCTACCAATTCTACATTTTTTATATTTTTTTAACATTGTATCTATATGCGGCTGTTGAGCATTTGAGTGTGGAAATGCCATTGGGTCTATATCTATAATATTTGGATGTCTTCTACTTTTTTAAATCTGTCGAACATACGGCTAACAGAACCACTGCGAGCTAAACCAGATGGTGCAGACCTAGACTCAGACCCAGACCCAGACCCACCACCGATATCAAACTGAGAGCGTCCAAATTGTGCTCTATGTCGTTACACTTCATCTTGCTGCCATCTTTCTTGTGCAGATGCTTCCATGGCAGCTCTAGTATCAGCATCTAATTCATCACCTATACCTTCATATGGGTCAATAGGGGAATATTTTGCCGCTCGTTTATCTAGTTCATCTCGATCATCTCTTGCTTTCTTTTTTGCTAATTTTGAAGATTCTAACTCAATTTTCATTGCATGTTTTATTTCCTGAGGGACTTTAGGGCAGTTCGATACTTCAGAAAAACCCCCAGCAATATGTTTCTTTAGGCGAGTGACACCTCCGCCCATTCCGTCCATATTACAATAATTGCACTTCCAATAAAACCTATTCCCATCAATCATTTGTTCATGTTGTCAACCATAATCTTTTGATCGTTTAGGTGGCATTATGATATATAATTATTGAAATACAAACAAATAAAATAAAATCTATTCCAGAAAAATAAGAAAAAGAACGATATGATGAAAAAGATATCATATCTACCAAGTACCAACTTTGAAAATTCTTTTGTTTTTATTTTTATTTTTTGATAAATTTGAAAAAATTATAACATATAAAATTATAGAAAATTTTATTTTTTTCTAAAAACTTTTCAAAATCTGTATATTGATTCAATTATAAAGCATATAATAATGACTAGAACAACCCAAATAGGACCGCAATTACATCCATAGTTTTTTTCTTTTTTATTCTTTTAAAAAATATAGTATAAAATACAAAGTTAGCGAAATAGTTTTCTAAAAATTATAATTTCTTAAAATTAATTTAAATTTATTTATATTATTTTTTAAAAATTATTGCAGGTTATAATTTTCAAAATACAAAGACATCTTTTTTTTGCTATTTCTTTTGATCGTTTTACTGTCTTTCTTTTATAAGATATAAAAACATAATTTTAAAATTATTTTAAAAATTATTTTTTGTAATTATTTTTAAATACTTTTTTATTAAATTTTTTTGAAAAATTGTTAGATCATCAAAAGAAATAGCAATAAATTAAATGACAAATAAATTAAATAAACTTAAATAAACTTAAATATCAATTGATTTCATTTAGCTTTTAATTTTATTAATATTTTATATCTTCTAATGCAAAAAAAGAAATTATGATTGATGTACCTTAAAATTTGTTTACCCTGATTCGCCAAATGCTTCACTGTGCGAGAAGTTTTGATAAAATAATTTGCGAAAAGAAAGTGGATGTCTGTGCTGGATCGGATATGTCAATTCAAAATTAGCCCCTATATTTATAAATAAAAAAATTAAATTATAATTTTTTTGACTTACCTAATAAGCAAATCTGCGATATGAAATGTCTTTGCCTTCTTTCAAGCGACTCCTTTTCAAGCGACAAGAAAAATAGGACAAATAATTTAAGGAAGATATGTAAGAACTGAAAAGAAAAAAAGAGAGGAGAAGATAGCTAAGCATCGACAAAAGAAAGAAAGGGGAAGAAAGAATAAGAAGGAAAGAAAAATGGGCCGCGGGGGTCGGGAGGCGGATTTGCATGAATTTATATGTGAGATTGCCTTTGGGTTACCCAAAGGCCAAACAAAAAAAAAACACAAAAAGACAAAAAAAATATCAGGGCATGTGACATGATGCGAATTAGGCAATAGCACTTTCAAAAGGATCCAAAAGAGAGGGATCCAAAGAGAAAAAAAAAGCAAAAGCAAAAAAAAAAGCAAAAAAAAAAAAGAAAGCAGCGGCACGCGGCACAGTGCCGCGGCACATGGCCGCGTGCCGCGGCACATGGCCGCGTGCCGCTTTGTCTCGTGCGGCATGCGGCCTTGTGCCGTGGTATCCAGGGGGGGTCCGAGACCCCCCATATACCGTGCTCGCTTCTTGGGGGCACGGTACGGCACGCCCCGTGCCGTACAGCATGGGGCGGCACTTGCATCCTTGTTCATATATTCCCGATATATCTCATTATATTGTCGGAGATAATTTGCATATACAACTGGATCGTGGATGTAATGGACAACAATCATATGTGGCATATGGACTGAAACATTATAAAGATAAGGATTGTACGGAATAGAAGAACCATGATGTGGGTATGCATACGTGTCAGTGGACGTAAATTCGCCATATGAGCTTTCACTATGTGAAGGTATAGATGGATATTAATCGGATTGTTGTTGCTCCAATTGATGCGGGATGGATTGGGATTCACTCTGAGTGCTATGAATTGATGCATCATAATCAAATATCCCTCCATAAAGGCCATGTTGATATGAGGGATACGATGATATCGAAGTACTATCAAACTGTGTGTGCAAAGTATCATCCCTTTGTGGATGTCTAGTTGATACTGCCTCCAAACCTTCTCTCATCTCTCCATAATCTTGTTGTGAGGTCCGTGAGGACCTCTTTATCTTTTTACGGTCATATACCATTCAAGATGTTTGACGTGGTCGAGATCCATGATCAGCATCTTGAGTGGTATGTGTGAAGTATTGCTCTTCAGTAAATATAAGACCACCCCCACCTTTCTGTTGTGTTGGTCGAATGACGTTGCCGCCATCCTCATTGCTATTAGTGGTATTATCATCATCATCACTACATTCATCTTTAAACCGTGGTAATTTAAAATCTGCTGGTGTCGATGTATCACTATCATCATCTTGTGGGAGTGCATCAGTTGCATCTAATGGATCCATCGATGTCATACTTTTTTTTACTCTTACCACTTCGGACTGTCGTTGAAGGTCTCTTTGCGATATAAGACGTTTTCTCCTTTCTAGATTGACTCTGAGTATGATGTGAGCAATCATGTCCATGTCCTTGCATAAGACGTTCAAATTCTGCATCAGAGTCATCTGCAGGATTTTGAGATTCTTCGTCCAAAGCTGTTTGTTCTTGCACATTACTTTGAGACCTTCCTACATTCTCGTCGTCAGCCCATCTTTCAGCATCACTAATTCCTGCTTCCTCAGCGATTATTCTGAATGGTTGTGGTGGAGCGCCAGGCTCATCGAGTAATGGGTTCTCTTGATTGTCTCCATCTTGTAGACAATCAAGTATGGGGTCTGATGCATCATTGATAAAGCTTGCATCCAAGGGATCATAAGTTTTTAATTTCTTTTCCTTATCATAGTCCTCTTGCATGCATCTTAAATGGAGCCTCCTATTATAGTGGACATAAATTAGGTTCTGAGCATACGCTAATCGGTTATGCACTTTGGTATGCATCAATGCGAATGTGCTCCAATTGCATTCACATCCACTAGACGTTGTCGTTTGAGATAAGACACACAACAATCTTTTTTAAATGCTTTGTTGATTCACCATATTGTAGCTACCACTCAGCTGTACAATTAAAAGTTAAAAATATATCAAATTAGATTTATCATCAGGTGTAAAATGTTTAAATTATGGAGTTACTTACTCGGATCGGTATTGTGTCTTCCGTTAATTGCACCCGCTTGGCCAAAAAGTTTTAGAGGATTCACGAAATATTTTTTCCTTTATTATGATAATATAATAATTAGCAATCAACATATTAATATCTAGCAAATTAATACGACATTGAAAAAGCCATTATACATCATTTATGGCAAGAGCAACATGTGTTGGATCCCTTTCCAATATATTGATAACGTTTTGTAATGCCTTCAACAGTTCATCATTAAATTCAAGATTATAATGATGATGGTGAGATGGATTAAGATAGTAATCTATTATTAAGAAAGAAATCACTCCATTACTAATGCAATAATACAAATGAACAATCACTAATAAATAGTTTTGTTATAATTTATAACTTACCTAGGTGTGGATCCCAACTCATCTGGATATCCCAACGTCTGTCAATAATTTTTAGATAAGATTGACACCGCAACGGATTATTTTTTTTGATATTATCTTTAGCCATTCTTAGTTTATAATAGACATGTCCTATTTGAGGTTTTTTTCTGATCCACTAAATAGAGGACCATGTATAGCGGCTCGACAATATCAACAATCTCTTTCACATAATCCCAAAACTTGGCAGACAGAATTATTTGCTCAATTGATTTTCCATCAGCCGTGGAGACATAATGAGATGTTTGCCATTCGTCTGATACAAATATGGACTTTAATCTATTTTTACTTTGAAGGATATTGTTTAGAGAAATAAAATTAATGGTAAATCGTGTGAGACCAGGACGTACAAGTTCTTGTCCTGCGAATTTCACCATTAAAGCATGGACCCAAAGATGATTATACAATACTTAGATACACGTTGTGCAGTATCTACAGTTTTTTTTACTCGATTTATTTCACCAAAGTCAGATATCATTAGGTTGATGCAATGCGTTGCACAAGGAGTCGAAAATAAATGTAGATGCCTTTGCATTAGTAGTTTGCTAGCTTTTTGGAAGTTCGCACCAATGTTCCGATACAACTTGTACCACATATTTCTCACCAACCTCACCTAAAACTTGTTCGAATAATGCATATATTAGTTAGCATCTTCAAATCAACCGGTCGCATCGATTGATTTGTGGAAGACCATCTTGCCATTACAGTAAATTAAAAAATTTATAATGCTCATTTTTGTCGGTCCTGTCCAACTATCACACATCAAGGTAACACCATACATCTCCCACTATTGTTTGAACTTTTTTACCCATGCATGAATATTATTGACCTCTGCGTCACAGTATTTGCTAGAGATCTTATACGATGTTTGGGGTTCAACTCATGGACTTTCCTTTTGTATGGTAGCGATCATTGATCTATAATATGGAGTACTTGCTGCATGGGAAGGAATATGACTGAAGTAAAAAAAACTTTGTTATTGCTCGAGCAATTCAACCTTTTTTTATCTTTTTTTAGCATTATATCTATGTGTTGTTGTTGAGCATCTGGACCAGAAAATGCCATTGGGTCTATATCTATTAGATGTCATCCATTTTTTCTTTTTGGTTCTTTTTTAAATTTATCAAACATGCGGCTAACAGAACCACTTAGAACTAAACTAGATGGTGCAGAGCCAGACCCAGACCTACCACCGACATCAAACTGAGAGCGTCCAAATTGTGCTCTATGTCGTTGGACTTCATCTTGCTGCATCTTTCTTGTGCAGATGCTTCCATGGCAGCTCTAGTATCAACATCCAATTCATCATCTATACCTTTATATGGGTCAACAGGGGGATATTCAGCCGCTTGTTTATCTAGTTCATCTTGATCTTCCCATGCTTTCTTTTTTTCTATTTTTGAAGATTCTAACTCAATTTTCATTCATGTCTTATCTCCTGAGGGACTTTAGGGCAGTTCGCTACTTCAGGAAAACCCCCAGCAATATGGTTCATTAGACGAGTGACACCTCCGCCCATTCCGACCATATTACAGTAATCGCACTTCCAATGAAATCCATTCCCATCAATCATTTGTCCATGCTGCCAGCCATAATCTTTTGTTCCTTTAGGTGGCATTATAATCTACAATTATTGACATACAGACAACTAACATAAAATCTATTCTAGAAAAATAAGAAAGAGAACGACATGATGAAAAAAAAATCATATCTGTCAACTTTAAAAATTCTTTTGTTTTTATCTTTTTTTAGAATTAAAAAATTATAACAGATAAAATGATAGAAAATTTTATTTTTTCTAAAAACTTTTCAAGATCTATATATTGATTTGATTAGGAAGCATATAATGACTAAAACAACCAGAATAGGACTGCAATTACATCCATATTTTTTTTTTCCTTTTTTATTCTTTTAAAAAGTATCTAATCAAAATTTGTTTAGGAGATCGATTTTTGTTCTCCTGATTCACCGAAAGCTTCGCGGTGTGACAAATTTTGACAAAATAATTTGCGAAGAAAAAAATAGATGCCTATGGTGGAAGCAGAGGGCTCGGGTCGATAGATAATTGGCTCCTATATTGATAAATAAAAAGTTAATTATAAATTTTTTTGACTTACCTAACAAGTAAATATGCGATTTGCAATGTTTTTGCCTCTTTTAAGTGACGAAAAAAAGAAGATTAAAATAATTCTAGAAAGATATGTAAGAACTGAGAAGAAATGAAGATAGAGCAGAAGAGAAGTAGCGAGTCATGGGAGAAAGGGAGGGGGAAGAACGAAATATAAAGCGAAGAGAAAGGAAGGTGAGATGTACCTGTGCCGGCGGGGGGGGGTTGGGGGGGGGGGGGGGGGNTGAGGGGGGGAGGTGCAGAAAGTCAAAAAAAAAAATGGTGACATGATAAAAGCAAACGAAAAAAGTGTACGGGAAAAACCAAAAAAAGAAGAAAACAAACAAAAAAAGAGGCATCAGCCAAAAAGCAAAAAAAGGTGAAAAAAAGACAACACTAAACAGGCGCAGAGGAGGGGGGGTGTGTGGCACGGTACCCTAGTCAAAAAGCAAAAGAAAAGTGAAAAAAAAAGACAACATAGGCGTGGGGGCGTGGTACCCGAGAAAACAAAAGAAAAAGCAAAAGAAAAAAGCAAAAAGAAAAAGCCAAAAAGCAAAAAAAAAGGGCGCAGCACGCCGGTACGTGCTGCGATATGCACCTGCGTTCCGCGTTGTCTCGGGGGGCGGTGCGAGACCCCCCCTTACCGTGCCCCCTTTATGCCGCCCCATGCCGTACGGCACGGGGCAACACTTTAATCCTTGGCCCCATCGATAAGTAGATCATCAAAAGAATTATTTTAATCATTACCCACCACTCAAAATTCAATTCAATTAAGCTTAATTTTAATTTGGATCCTCTAATCTTTTCATTCAGTAATTAAAGGTTTTTTCCTTATTGAAGTTTTGAAAACTCATAGGTCAAACACCTTTTATCTAATGTTCTATATGACTATACAATAAACTTTGGTTACATTCAATAACGTTGACTAAATTATCCAGAATATCTGACCTATCAGATGCGTGTGAATATGAGCCCCTATATTGGTGCTGGTGCTGTTATGGGACTATAGTTATATGCTAAACTTTGTTGGTTGGCATGCTTAATACTCTTCATCCATGGTGAAGAACTTTGATATTGAAAACTTCCAAACCTTATAGTTATTTGGCACTTCTTAAGGAGTCGATGTCTCTCTTCTACGTTTTGTTTCTTTGACATATTCCTTATAAGTTAGTAATCAGTTTTTGTTAATTGAATATTATTATTGTAATAGTTCACCTTTTGTAATGTAATTACCATGAAAATCATAAAATGAGGAAATGAAAGCAAACCTTACCACTACATGTAAAGTGGCTATTTTCTCATTTGAACCCTTGGTGCCTAGGTTCCTATGGAACAACACAGTTCCGTGCCAAGTCTTGCTGCCCTCATTGCTACCTAATTCGTATAATTAATTCACATTTGCACCTAAAATTTGAAGGCTAAGCTTGTTACTTGTTAGTATCACAATTCAGGAGGACTCAAATTCGGGCTATGTTTTTGGGATCTTAATCATGCTTCCTACTTTAATACTTGATTCTTATGTTGGAGTAGGCGAGTAGTGAACCCTCATAGTGGTTAGGAGAGTGGCCTATATAATTTCCCAATAAATGGATATAATTGCTTGACAAAGTGAATTTCAGTGGGCTCAATGGTTAATGACCATTAGTTAGCGTGATGTTTACTACATGTTTGGAGGAAAAATTATGAGTAGCACTCTATTATTCAAAAGTGCTAGTATTTACAATCCCTCAACCATGGAGAAATAAGATATCAAGTGAATATGGATAGAATGATGCAATTCAAATCCTAGCCAAGATCACATTCGAGTCATTAGTTGTTTAATTATATCGGTTAAACTTAGATAATTAGGTTTCTTCTGGCTTGATTTATCGGTCTCTCCATATTTTTTGTATTTGGTGTAGTTTTGGAAAGGTAATAGGTCAAGTTTCTTTTTTTGAAGGAATTTTTGGGTGATTTTCATATATATTCTTTGGCTATTATTTTGGGTCCTATTTGGGCTCTATTAAGGCTATTTGAGAGTCTTTAGGAAGATTAGGATTTTATTGTGGAGTCTTAATTAATGATTTTTAGAGTTCTATTGCAACAGTAGATAGGTTACGAAAAGTCTTGCATGGTTAAAAGTTTCCTTTTGGTACAATTTGATACTTTTATATATAGGCAAAGTAGGGATCTAGATTAGTGTTATTTATAATTAGATATTTGGTTAATGAAAGTTGTTTTTCGATTCCTTTAGGTTTCTTCATTGTTTACTTCTTTCCTCTCAGTGCCTCAATTGGTTGTCTACAATACTCATTTCTCCATCGGTGAAAATAAAATTATTTAGTGGAAACTTATTGAAAAAACCTCCATTCTCTTATGTTAATTTTTTGTGCTACAAAAAGTAGGACATATTAATCTGATTCAAATTGAACTCAATCAAGAAGGTTTAGAACGAATCACATGGTGGTTTGGTCAATCGGGTCGGTTGGTTTCACACTACGGCAGTACTATGATCTACCTTGGATGTGGTTTGCTATTGATAAGCTGCAATATGTATGATTATAACATGTAAGAACTTGCTTGTCATGAGCGTAGCGCTTCTCGTTTGAATCTCATGAAAATAATGTATCAGACATTTAGTAATCTATATATGTGAACCAACATTCTCTGGCACAGTAAATACGGTGAGATTCCTCTTTGGTGCCAAGGCTAATCTGAGTCAATTATTTTAGTTTGCCCTCTGCTGTCTTATTCTTAGGTAGTGGGGGTTGCATCTGTAATTTTTCCATCAACAGCAATGAGAGAGCAAGATCTTTGAGATGTAAAATATGGAGGATCCCAAACATTTGTTGACATTGAGCTTTGGATGTCATCCTCTTGAGCTTGACTATTTTGGAGAGATTTGAAGGGCTATCACGCAAAAGAATTTTGCCATCATATGAAAATCCCTTAAAAGTCCCTGCTAGCCTTGAGCCCAAGGTTTAAAGTGCCGCCCCGCCCCGTGGTACGGCATGGGGCGGCACGTACTGCACTACCAAGAAGGTGGCACAGTACAGGGAGGGTCTCGGACCCCCCCAACGTGCTGCGGTACGGATTTGCGTATCGCGCGAGACAACGATACGCAGGTCCGTGCCACGGCACTATGCCATGCCGGCACACTTTTTTTTTGCTTTTTTTTTGTTTTTTGCTTTTTTTTTCTTTTTGTTTTATTTTTTGGGGTTCTACTCTTTGGGATACTAAGAAGCATCCCACACCCTCCAAAGACCTTGCCGGGCCCTCTACTTCTACCACAGACATTCATTTTTTTCATAAAGTATTTTATCAAAATTTGTCGCGCCGCGAAATTTTTGGCAAATAAAGGAACAAAATCGAACTCAATAAGCAAATTTTGAGGCACATCAAACATAAAAATTTATTTTTGCGTTAGAAGATTAAAAATATTAATAAAATTAAAAGCTAAATTAAATAAATTGATACTTAAATTTATTTAATTTATTTGTCATATAATTTATTGCTTAATTTTTTTGATAGATCTAAAAATTTTTTGAAAAAATTAATAAAAAAATAATTTTTTCAAATGCTTTTTAAAATATTTTTTAAAATAAAACTATTTTTTGTATTTTATAAAAGAAAAACTATAATATGGTCAAAAGAAAGAAAGAAAAATGTTTTTACATTTTTAAGATTCTAACCTGTAAAAATTTTTATTCTGCATCAGGTGTAGCTGTACATTACGTACAAAAATGTTTACAAGTATGGAATTAGGCTGGAATACTATTAATAGTATTTGGTCTTTTTTGCTATCGAGTTTTTAACCCTTGGATGAAAAATTGTAGGGTTAGGATGATAGTGATTCTCTAAGGTTTAGTGGTGGTCCTCTAGGGTTGAGTGGGTGGTTGGTTGAATAGTATAATCTAAAGTATGGAATTGATTAAAATGTAGATCTAATGGGTAAAAAATCGATAGCAAAAGAGCTCAAATACTATTAAAAGTATTCCAGCTCAACTCTACAATTATATTAATTGATAAGTATAGTAAGTTATACGTAGCAAATATTCATAATTATTTGATTAAATATTTTAAAATAATATTATAAAAGCTTATTGGAACTAAAAAAAAAAAAAGTCCGTACCAAAGTGTGCTAGTAGGAGGTCATACGTATCCATTGGCACACAAACGTACCATGTGTTGGCACAGAAGCGTGTCGGTGCCGTACTGTGTCAAGCAGATAGCGGCACGCCCCCGTGCCACGGCACTTTAAACCTTGACTGAGCCATTATGTGATGGGAACATATAAAGACCCATTGGCATTTCCATTGGCACTTCGAGTATTCAGGGTATTGGATCTGGGTATCCTCAGCCTCTAAAGTGATCATTGCGAATGGATTTGTATGGAATATTGTATTTCAAATATTTGCAGATAGGTAGAACATGACAATCATTTGTCACCTTCTTTCTAGTCTTTAATTTAATTAACAAGTTGGTTTTCTTTGTTATGAATTGGTGAATTACTTCGTCATTGCCTTCATTGCATCCCACTCCACCCAAATACTGGCACTGCATATGAGTATATGATGCTATTCTTATAAATATTCACTTGTCTCTGCCCTAAATGTCAGAGAGTATATGCTTCTATTGGTCATAAGTAGTCACTTGTCTCTTCCCTAATTGCCCATATACTGCTAGTGGCTCTTATTTTCTTTTCTATATATATATATATATATATATATATATGTATATTCACAAGACAGCTCTTTCTTCATTCAACTTGTCGCATTGAATTAGTAAGGTTTAGTTCTGGTGGGTGAGGTCTTCCTTAGAGTCACCTTGATAAATGACCGGCCACATGGAAGTGTTGTAGGAGATGGGATTGAATTTGATTGGGAACAAGAAAGAGAGGTTTTGTAAACTACACCATGGCAGCAACTTGAGCAGCCGTGCAGATATAGCAGCAAAGGAGGGGAATCTCCGGCAAAGACAATAGAGACAGGCTGTTCGGAAGATGGCTTTATTGGCAGCTTCCTAGTGATATCTCCTAGTGCTAATAGGCTTAGGATTAATGCTTTTATCTGAATATTTATCTAAGCCTAAATTAGAATAAACTGACAGAAATGAAAAAGACTCGCAGAATCCTAATTAAATTAGGATTGATTACCCTAATATGACTCAAATCAAGTAAATAAGAACTGACACTAAATTAAGCCCCAAATTTGATTAAATGCCTAGTAGGTTCTTGATTTGCACCATTTACTACCTCCCTTGAAGTGAAAGAGATAGTCTTTGAGCTTGTTATCACACCATCAATTCATCTATCTAGCCCTTGATACGCTCAAAGTCATTGAAGATGGAACATGGCCAATGAATTTAGATGCCATGAAAATAGCACGGTGTTTATTGGGATCTGCAATTTTTGTATTGTTGAGACAACTTAGGAATTTCTTTTATGCATTCCTAGAATTTCTTTTATGCATTCCTATCCCTACGCAAAGCTGTTTGAAGTCCCGAAATTTTTACTATTGTTAAGTTGAGATAGAAATGAGGAACACATTTATTCGTATCTTTGGGGAAATCAAAGTTTCATAGTGGTAAATTTTTAGGTTGATAAAATTGTAAGAAATGAACCTAGGAATACTGTGCAACTTCCATTCCAATTTAGAAACTTACTAAACTTACTATTACGAAGTTGTCTAAAATATTTTTTGCTTACAAGGCTTTGCATTTTTAGCTTTCAAGATTAACTAGTTTAATTTGTTTTTGATACTTTCACAAATTCTTTTTTTGACAAATTGAATTGTTTCATTACCAAGTTCTCGAAGCATAACCTTATAATTATTGGCAGGCTGCTCTTGCTTCATCAAGTGACAAGGGGAAGAACTTAGACGACCAAGCTGAGGTGCTAAAGGCTGAAGAGGTTTCTTTATCTCAAATTAAGCCGCAGCAATCGGATGCATCAGGATCTATAGTTGAGCAGATGAATAGAATCTCTATTTCTGAAGTGCCAGTGGAAGTGGGTTCTTTCACTGATTCAGCGGAGGTTCCAAAAGATAGGTCTTCTGGCCAAGATTTAGATAAGAGAATTCGGGCCCTTAAGAAAAAGGTACTTTCCATTGTATACTTTCCTGTTTTAATTTGTATGCTGTTATTTTGTTTGTTATATGCAGACTTTTTCATTCAACTAAATTTCTAGTTTTTGTTAGAAAAGAATAATTCAGGAAAATTTAAGATTAAAATTTTAGCTGCTTCTTGTTTGGCACCAATAACCTTTTCTTCCAAATGCGCAACAAAATATCACACTTCTTTTGGAGGTTCAATATGCTGAATTATATGAGAAGGCTTATTACCTTCAATATGTTGTGGGAAGGTTTATTATCTTTTGAATAGCAACTGTCGGTTGGATTTTTCCTATGTTCTACACACGCATATAGCGATATGACAAATTCTAAAAACTTAGGATATGATACTGGAGGATATAGTCATATAAATATTTTTAATTTGTATGCTATTATATATTGATAAATATTGACAATATATGTCATTAATTATCTAGATGATTAAACTACACCAAGAAATAAACTAGTGTGAATGTGTGATGATATAATTAAACTATATTTACAATGTATTTAGCATTTTTAATCAAGAGACAAAATTAATCAGGCTTGTATTAATCTTGAGGTTCAACAACCATGAAATCATGATTCAAATGTCGTTCAAATATTTTAAGTGTGGTAACTCATTTCCATAATGAAATCATAATAAAATTCCTTTTTTCGTATCTGGGCCACTTAAGAATGATTTCACCTTGAAGAAGGCCCTAAAGAACGCCACCCATATCCCGCACGTATCCTTCGTGTCCGCACGCTGTGCACATGCTTATGCACATTTGTGCGCGTAGGTGTGTGGGGTTGTGCCTATTCTGATGCAGAACCAAATGTGGACGAGATTAGGTCGAGTTA
Source organism: Ananas comosus (assembly GCF_001540865.1). Lineage (NCBI taxonomy): Eukaryota > Viridiplantae > Streptophyta > Magnoliopsida > Poales > Bromeliaceae > Ananas > Ananas comosus. The sequence goes on from NC_033621.1 coordinate 7,754,099, forward strand.
TCTTTTTATTTAGTCAATTTTTTTTTTTTTTGTAATAGGTTTGATTGAGTCGTTTTTTTAATTTTTTCTAATTTTTTGAATTATTATTTTTGTTATTTATAATTGCGTGATTTTTTTAAAAAAGATTTTTTGGATTTATCGTGTGAAATAAATTCCTAAAAATTAGGGATATGGTTTAGGGCTTTTTTTAAATATGTTCGAATTAGAAAAATCTCTAAAATTTTGGGATTTGTTTTAGATTAGGATTATATGTTAACGACTATATTTATAGCCTATGCCTTGTAATTTTAGAGTTGAGTTATGATGGAATAAAATTTGGGTTTTGTCTTTTGACTGCGGTCATGATATCTTCTTCTTCTTGCCATGCACGTCGATAAAAATATTTCTTTCTAAAGGTTCTTTCTTCTTTTTTTCATCTATTTGGTCTCGTTTATTTCTCACTTTTTCTTCGTTCAAGGATTAAAGTGCCTATCGGCACGGGCCGTATCCACCGTGCTATATCGTGCCAGGAAGATATCGGTACGATACAGTTCCCGTGCCGATGGCACAACTCAAAACCCTCTATTCTTGAAATTAGTAAGTAATTTTCTCAATAAAGTTCAAAATATTTGATAAAAATACATAATAAATGATTGGCATAATTTGTTGCTAAAGAAAATAAATATTTCATGCCATTATGTGTTGGCATACATATATTTTTTGTGACTGACACGCATCGGCATGACCCAGCACGCACCGTGCCGGCAAGTTTCTGGCACAACCCCGTGCCATGGCACTTAAATCCTTAGTTTAATCCTTATTCTCTAATATTTTCAAAATTATTCTGAAATTTTCTAAAAATTTTAAAATTAAGTTTTCTTTAAAATTTGGACTCATCACTAAATTTGTCCTACATCAGTTTTGGTATCAGAGCAAAATTGCTCCTAAAATAATTTCAAAATCATTCTTTGAATTTTTCGATCGTGAATTCTATTCCTCTTCTTCCTTCCAACCTACCATGAGATTTGTATGGTGTTCCTTGTCGAGTACAAATTGATCATTAATTTTCTCATAATCTTATTTCGAGAAAATTTGTAGAAAAGTTAGATCTTATTCCATGTTATTGTTTTTCTCCTATTCTTGTGTCTTATGATGGCCATTATTATCGAATTCAAATGTATTAAATCCAGCTTGCTCACAAGGCAAGATGAATACAGAGAGGAAGTTGTATTTATCATGGTTGATATGCAGAGATGTGACATACTAGTTGGACGACCATGGCATGAGGCCAAACATGCTTTTCTAGCTATGGAGGAAAATAAATATTTCTCTTACGATAATGGCATTCGATATGCTAGTTTTCCAAGGGTCGAGAAGCCGAAGTCGACGTAGCCACATCCAATTATGTATCATTCTTCATCATCTCCATCGACTCCAACTTTTGAGCCATCTAAACAGATTATTGTGGCGTCCGTTATCCCACCTCCATCACCACCACCGAAGGCCCCTCTTCTACCACAAGTTGAGTTTCAAATAACAATCATGACTAAAATAGTGCTAAAAATTTTTTTTCGAGATGGGGGCATTGGATTGCACCACTTCATCCTCCTTATGATTCGATATATCTCCATCCTATAGTTGATTATCATGATCTCAAGGATGAGATCTTGCGCAGTAGAAGCGACTGATGTAGAACCGAATGCCGACATGATTATGTCTAGTCGTCTTTTTATTTATTTAAGTCAATTTCTTGTAATAGGTTTAATTGAGTCGTTTAGATTTTCTCCCATTTACTGCCCCCGTCGGGGCGGACCGGGGCGGAAGCTCCACCAACCCGGATCCGTTTGCATCCCTACTCTTGCCATGTGCGCCGGAGAAAATCTTTCTTAAGGTTCTTTCTCTCTTTCTTGATCTGTTTCTTCTCTTTTATTTTTCGCTTCTTTTTTCGTTTAATCCTTATTCTTTAATCTTTTCAAAATTATTCTGGAATTTTCTAAAAAGTTTTAAATTTAGTTTTCTTTAAATTTTGGGCTCATCACTTGCAAGATAGATTAGGCTTTTTCTAATTTGTCCTACATTATCTTCTCATATGTGCACGCTTTGAACCCGTATGAGTGCATGTGCACGCATGCATGTGTCCCTACACACACTTGCCTGTACATGTGTGCACGCACATGGGCATGTGTGCGTGTGTGCACGCACGTGGGCATGTGTGCACTTGTACATGTGCATGTATGTGCATGCGCACGTGTGCTATGTGTTGATCTGCATGCGTGCTGGCATGTCTGTATGAAAGAAGAGGCGTACTTTGCATATGTGGATGCATGTATTATGTTAAATAATAGTCTTTTTGATGTTTTTTATGATATTAGTCTTCTAATGATGGTGGCATGACAAAATCTGTGTTGAAATATGCATTGAATTGTATGGCATATCAGCTTTTGAGAACGCCTATTTTAATACAATTTGTACATTCATAGCTTGTTATTTTGTATAGAAAAATCTGGCCGACTGTACTGCTATTGCTAAAATTGACCACACAATTTTCTAGCTTTCTCCTTTTCAGAGAAAAAAAAAAAAAAAGGGCTAACGTATAACTGCTCAAGTTGCATACTTATTAGCGAAATAGAGACACTATCTCTGGGCCTCTGGCTATACGCTTAAAAGACTGATCTCTTCCTCGGCACTGCCGAGGAAGTCATTAACTATTTCGATCCCTCTTGATTTTACTTGAACAGTCAGAAACCTTTACTCGTACATCTTTCGGAATTGATCAGTCGCAAAACTTTTCATAAATGCAATACTAGATGTTTCTATTTTGACAATTTGGAACTATATGCTGCAGATACGACTAGCAGAAGCTCTATTGCAAGGGGAGCATCAAAATATGATGACCGAGCAGTTGGATAAGATGAGAAAAATGGAAGGGTGGCGGGAAGAGCTTAAAATTTTGGAGGACAGAAAATCAAGTGTGGTTTCCTAAAGCGCATTAATTTTAGCTGTAAAAAAGTAACTTAAACCCTAATTCCCAGCTGACGTGTTGATTTCTGTGTTAGGTGTTCATTAGATCTCTATTTTATTGTGCTTCAACGTTGTATCCATTCAGAAATATGAAGAGTTTGTTCATTTGGTAAATTGTTCTAAATGGGTTTCCATACATGTTATCGCGGAATATATAGTTTAGTCCTGAAGGGCTGACAAGTACCGCTTTGTCTGATGATTAAAAGATTACTTTTGCTTCTGCTGTGTGGAGGTAGTGGATGACATAGTTTTCCATCTCAACTACAGTGTATATTTTTATGCACCAGTAACAATAGGAGTATTTGCTTTTCACTGCTTACATTATTTGCAGGCTAAATTACAATAAACTGCGCGCGCTTTAGCCTCTCTAAGAAATCTTCTACATAAAAATTGCATCAGTTACGAACATTGTGCAGTTACATACATGTATATATATATATATAAATGTGTAATATATTTACGTAGGTGTAGTCACTGTTGACTGGGAAAGAAGAGTGGCTTTTTTCCTTTCTATCAATCTCAACGATTCGCAAACCAGAATTTGAAAGCAATCACCGTCAGCCCTGGCATAGACCAATCTTGTGAGGTAAAGAGCAGGCCATAGCCAATTTGGAAGTAAAGGCATGGGATAAAAGAAAAGTTAAAAGAAAGGAAAGAATAAAAACCGTGGGCAAAAAGTAAAGTTAAAGAAAAACAAAACCCATCCGGCCTTGCCGATGCATGTGGAAATGGAACAATAGAGCAGCAAGATGTACAACGTTTGAAAAAAAAGAAGAAAGTGAAGGAGCAGAAAGGGATTGAGCAAACATAGTGGGAGCTCTAAGATTTATCGACCCCTAGGAAATTTCAGAGAACTATTTATATTGATTATCTTGAGATTCTACTCAATGCAATCAAGTTTTGGAATTAATCCAAACAAAAGCTGCTTAGTTTGGATAATATTGGAAATACAATAAATATGATTGATGTTCCCATCAACCATAACAAGTTCTGATTGAAATTTTGGGGGGGGATAATAAAGAATTAAAAGAACAGATTTGGAGGAGTAAATCAGGTAAAAACATCTTTTATCCGTAATCAGCACCAATGTCCCCATTTTCTCACAAAAAAATAAAAACTCAATATGTAAGGTTATATAACTCCTTAAAATATTGGTAATGATATTCCAAACAGTTTTATTTTATGAGTTTGTCTAATAATGTAAAATACATGCTCTCCTCTTTCTTCCACATCCCAAGAATCTAAATAGAAACTCATAACGCTTTTAAAATCCACAATATCAACCTCACCATGCATAGCGATTTGTAACTAACCCGACCTGCTTAGCAAATAATAACCGTTTGGCTCCCAACCCACCCGGCCCAAAAATGCTTAAAAAAGCCAATTGTTAATTACTAGTGTCTAAGTCTCCTTATATCCAATCACAATTTCCATTTCTTATTCGATGTGGAGATTATTGGGTGGTGTGACAGATCCCCCGCTGTAAGGACCCTGCCGTTCCTCGACAGTCCTCAATCGTTACAATACACACAGCCGAACGATCCACCAGCTTGGGTCACCCTTGTCTATAGACTCCGGATAGCACCTATAACATTATCTTTAGACTCCTGGCTCAGCCGAGATTCGATACACATTTTTCGGCTGGTGATATGGCCTATACCAAATTTAACAACCCTGACCCTAGAATAATAACTTCCGTGAGCCCACCACCGCCAAAATGCTAAGCCAGTCTATTATTACTAGGTTTAAGCCATCTCTTATATACCAATTACATAACTCTTCCTATCCATGTTGGATTATTGGGTGTTGACAGGATTGAAATAAAGTTTGATTGGCCATATAAAGCTTCAAATTATCGTGAAGATTAATTGATTATTATGAAATACAGGCAATCCATCTTGACATTGAGATAATATTAAACATGGCAATAATTTATGCTTTACAAGTTTCAGTAGTTATAGAATATACTACAGTGCGCTTTAAAGTACTTGATTCTCTCCCAATTTTTGTGCCGATAAAATGCCTATGAATCCAAATGGAAGCCAAGTGTTCTGAAGAAATATATTGAATGTATGAAGTATGTAAGATTATGGTACCAATACTTGCGCGGATAACAATGCTAGTGAATCCCTCTCTATATATCCATGGAGGTCACTTTCATTTAATGTGATTTTTACACATAACAGGTTGCATGTCTGATTTGTACCAATTTAAATTTTCTTTATATTTATAGAAATACAGTAATACAAGATGCTTCTCCAGTTTCATAAAAGCTTAGGTACTCAAATGACTAGATAATTTTTAAAACGCCAAGATCCTCTGTAGAGCCGAAAATTAGTAAAATATGGGTGTTTTCGCAGCGAAAAAAAAAGGATAGCAAGTTTCATACATGAACAAATATAACCCACTCTCTTTGTGTACAATGAAATTACTTTGCTTTATTACTTTTCTAACCATAAATAAATCACACTGCCTCACTTGAGCAATATTAATTACGGTACAACCCAAGGTTCTTCCTTTAATTGTAGATAATTACAATTCAAAAAAAACCGCGACAAAAAGGCCTGAGAGGAATAAATGATTACAAAGATGAAAAACACATTTAACAAGTCCAACCTTTTAAAAAGTATTATTTTTGTAAGGATGTGTATTAGAAAGTACGTAAAAACAGCGAAGAGGTAGGAAGGCTCCAGCCAAAAGTAGGGTCAGATTTCTCCTCGAGCTCAAGAGGGAAAAATACCTACCCTCGCCATCATGTACATCAAAACCTTACGAGCTGCAACATTGCAATAGGCTAGGCCATTCGTCTTTGCGTGCCGTTACAGCATGTCACATGTCGAAGAAAATAATATTTAGTAGCTGCCCGAAATACATGCATCACCATCCAAAGGTGTGAACAGAATAAAAGAAAAACTAATCAAGCAAAGGAGTGGACCCTCAACAAAAACTATTAGTTAGTATGAGCAGGGACCATTTTGGAAATCGTTTCAAGTACCATTACTTTTCATCAAAGAATAGGAGTAGGAACAAATAGAAGATAGGGAAAGGTATGAAAGGAAAGATGTGGGTGTAAAAGAAATATGATAGAAAAATATTTAGAGGATCAAATAGCACACAGAAGAAAAGGAAAAAAAATAGTCTTAAATCCAAGTTCCTGCAAATTGACAAGTCGCAAAGCAACACAGCAAGCAAGATTAGTAAATTGAAATAGAGTTCAAGTAGGTTTCAAAGTGTGGAAATTAGGCGCTGAACATTTTTGGTAGAAATACTTGGAATCTTTGACAAGATACAGCGTCAAAGTGGTTTTACAAAAGTTCAATCAATCCTCCAAGAAGAAAATTGAATATAGATTCCAATGTACATTTCTCAAAGTTTAGAGTATTTGAAATAATTCCCAACTCAAAATAATTGTCCAGAATGTTTAGAAAAGAAACTCTTTGTCATAAAAATAATATAACAGTAAATTTCTTAAGAACAACTTTAAAAATAATAATAAGCATAAAAAAGCTAGTCCATATAGCCTCAAACTCGGACAGACATATGTACGGACATCATACGCCTAAAGCAAAAACATTGAGTAGTTCGGAAGGGTGTGATTGCCTAAGGCCATTCTTGCCTACCCACGCCTTTATGCCACAACAACAAAGAAGGGAATAGTCAGGGAGCTCCTCTAACCTGTGAACTCGCAGAAAAGGAAATATTGGGAGGCGCGTCCTTAATGTAAACAATTGCTGGTACATAGGAAGCTATCCATGCCATCATTGCCTAACATCAAAAGGGAACAATCAAACAATATGAAAATATCTGAAAGCAAGAGGCAACATACCGAAAACCAAAATGCATTGAAAATGTGTTTATAAATAAGCAATTAAAGGGTGGAGAAAGTAAAATGCCAACACAGGTGAAAGCAAAATCACAAAAAAAATTAGTCGAGTTAGAGTAAACAACAACAGAGAATATTAAAGCTCAAATAAAATTAACACAAAAAAAAGTATGAAAAAGTATTGATTCACATAGAGAAAGCAAATATACATTAAGAATTAGACCAAAGAAAGACAATGAACAACAAAAGAAGAATTTTTAGAGCCCAAATATAAATTAAGGCAAAAAAAAAATAGAGCCTAAAAATAGGAAAAAATAATTAGATTAACAAGTAGCATGGCCAAAGGACAAATGGCAATAAGCATATAGAATAGCAACTACCAAAAGAAATTTTTAAAGAGGACCGAACCTTCCCTTTGGTAGGCAATAAACAGCACGAAGAAAAATAGATGTCCACAACTATTGGGTTGTAATCTTTGGAAGAAAGTGGCAAAGGAAACGTTACCAGCCAAAAGGCACATATGTATACCAGAATCAGAACCAAGTAAGGAAGGGAGGAATAGTAGGGGAAGCACCGTTCTCAGTAGAGTCCTAAGCAGCACCGAAGAGGAGAGAAAGAAGAATAGATGTCACAACATGGGTTTGTAATCTTGAAAGAATGGTGGGCAGAAAACTTACCAAGCCAAGGCACATAAATGTAATACCAGTTATTAGAACAACGTAAAGGGAGAAAGGGAGGACTAGTAAGGGGAAGGCACCGTTCTTAGTTAGAGTCTGAGCAGCACTCAAAGAGGGAAGAAAGAGATACGGGAAACGGCAGAGGCCCAACAACGTCGAAGGGTGTCCCTTGCTCATGACAGCTTAAATTTGCTTGCGGTGAGGGCCCTGCAGGCATTTTAATATGGCTTGGGGTCTTAGTTAATTGAAATACCGGTGCAAGATCGGGAAGCCAAATAGGAGAGCTCCTGCGGGGAAGCAGCCGGTTACGCTATACAATTTTAATGCCCAAACCCTATGGTAAGATAGAGGCGTACGGTGGCAGAGAGACAACTATTCTGGGAAGGGCGATGGTAAGAGGCATATTGTTGCGACGACATTAAATGCCTAGATCCAATGATAGAATAGAGCATACCGGTGTGCAAAAAGAGGGAACTATCTTCGGGGAAAAGCGCGGTAGCTTAGGTTGTGGCGTTCAGCAAGCGACAATTAAATGCCCCAGATCAAAGCGATGGATAAAGGGGCTAAGAAAATGGCGATCGCTCGCGATAGATGAGAAGTACTAACCCAGCGAACGTTAGGGATTCGGGTGGGGGGTGAGAAGATAGGGAGGACGAATCAATCGCGCTCTGAGGGACTTCGCATAGCGAAGCGAGAGAAAAGAAACCAGGAGGTGGAATAAAGAGAGAAAGAGGGGGGATACATGGTAGTAGGAGGCCCACCCCTGAAATCAAAGAAAACTATGGAAAGGGTTAGGGTTCGCCCCAGGGTTCGTCTTTTAATGTATTTGTTATAAGATATTTAGGTCTATTTGAAAGAAAAGGTTACGGTTGAAATTAATGCAACTTTTATACCATGAATAATTGAGGCACAATTTAAATTGCTGGGAATTTCAGATATTTATTATTGTTTCATGCGGTAAGAAAGAAAAATCTTTTAATGATAAACTAATAAACTAATAATTGTGTGCCACAGAAGAGAAATTGTGTTAACTAAATATTTGAATTGTGATTTGTTCATGTCGACACATCAATACCTATCGGTTTGAGGCAATAGTTTAAAGCAAAATAAGCTGGTAGAAATTCGAGTTGAAATTCTGCTAATTTGTTGTTATTTTTTGTTCAATCCTTTGAAATTGCTGTTCACAATTTCAATGGTCCCATAGTGCGTATTCATGTCTAGGTCCTTGAATTGAAAGGAGTTAGGCATATATGTATGATTGTTTTGGACTTCTTTTGGCGGTGCGCTCCGGAGTTGGTCACCACTGGGCGTGGTAAAGTCCCACCAGTTGACGGTCCCTAGGGAGGTTCGAGTCCCCCGTTATTAAGGGATTTTGGGTTGTGAGTTATTGGGGTTAACAGAGTTAACCGGTAAGATTGGGTAAGAGCCAAAGTTTGATTATGATTGGAGCATGTATGTATTTCCATTATCGCATTGAAATTATATATCTACTGACTTCTTTCTTGCAGGCATAGTATTAGTTGCATTAGTAATGGTTACTTTCCTTCCTTTGAAATACTTATGCCTGGATGGACCTAGTGGGTAAGTCGGCGAGGTCGGTTGCCGAGCCCACTGGGAACTTCGTTGTAGTTCTCACACCACTAACCCTGCAGGTCCTAGTACGAGTGGGGCGGCGTAGGACCGAGGCAAGGGTTTAGCGCCGTAGGTAGCGGCCACCGGGGTAGCGTTACATTTTGTAGTCATTTCCCTTTTGGTGTATATGTAGCAGCTTTATTTTGTTGAATTAGAGATGAAAAGTGTAATTAATCATGTATTTGGAGGATGACTAAATGTAAAAAATATAATGGTTGAATGGAATGTAATAGCTTTGTTTACTTGAATTTGGCTTAAATGAAATCAAATATCATGTGTGATGTATATTTAGCTTAGAGCTTTCGTTTCTTGTTGCTTGCCCTCGTGCAAGCCTTGTATTACTTATGCAAATCTCTTGTTGATTGCCTATTTATACATGTTGTTAGAGCCTTGGGCGGACAGGGGAGGCTCTGTCCGTTCGGCGTCTGTTGACGTGACACGAACCCGACCAAATTGGCGGGATTTGGGGCGTGACATTTGTACACTATCAACAAGAGGAAATTCCTGTTTTCTTTGCACTTCTTTTTTTTTGCTCTTTCTCTGACTGAAGTGATTGATAGACTGAAAATATAGTGAACGAAACTTACAAAGATAGGCATTTTAGATTCGCCAGTTGTGTTCTAGTGTCGATATGAAGGTTATCTAAATGTGTAAAATAGGCCATTGGATATATGCTTAACCATTAAATTATTTCTTTTATTTGTGTCATATCATCTTGTGTCATTTTCTGGTCAAATAAGTTTGTGATTGGATATCTTTTAAGAACTTTATGTCATATTCAATCATATTTGGATTGTGATATATTACCATAGCTAGATTTGCCATATGTTTAATATTGCTCAAAATTTCAAAATTTCTCAAGACTTTATTGAAACGTTGATTATCATGCGCTATATTCACTTTGCTGGCAACATCACCAATATGTAACTAGTTCATTACGACAAGGAACAACAAAAAATGCTAATAATTGTTTAAAAAAAGGAAAAAGAAAAAGAAAGAAAGAAACATTAAGTTGATGAGAATGGAGTAGAGATTTGGTTTGGTCATCCTACAAGAAGAAACACAACGAACACAAATCTAACAAGAAATATAGGTTGGATTCTTAGTGCTTTCTTACGAATGCCCAGAGCATGGTAAGAAGTGCACGAGCTTTGAAGATCTATAAGTTGTCATGTGGGACACTCATTCATTGCTGCCACTACACCACCAAACCCCTGAGATCTGGCTTGCCAAACTCTTTTGCAACCATTGAACTCGAATTTATTACTATTATCTAAAATGTAGCAAAGAGAAATAGAGAGAAAATTATCAAGGAAAAGAAAAATATAAAGCTACTCTACTGTTAAGGTGGTATAGTACATGATCACAACAAGAACAACGATCTTCATCCTCCCCTATATCTTGCTCACTATTTGATCACCTTAATCCTCAAATGAGATGAAATTATTCGAATCAACGATCATATACAACAATGCAGCCTTTGCAAAAAAAAATTTCATCTCATCTGACAAATGCCAGCTCACAATCATCACTCTAAATAGCTTCTCAACAAAAATGTCTAATTTTGAGATAGAAAGACCATATGCATAACATCTTTCTAGGTTACGATATGACCGTTTAGAGTAAAGGCTTCCTTCTATTTATTCCAACTCGATTTCAAAATCTTCTTACTAGTTTGGTTTTGTTGATGTCGAAAGTTTCTTAATTGTTGAGAATAGGCAAGAAGGAGAGTTTTGTGATCATAATTAAGCATGAGGCTTCGAGGTCTCACACCTCTACTGTTATACAAGAATTGCCTCATTGCAATAAATCCTCATAAATGGAGATGAAAATTTTATTTTGTCTTTTGCTCATTTAATATTCCTTCTTTTGTATCTATAAGTAGTCAAGACGTGTGATTGGCCGTTGCAATGAGAGAAAGAAGAACAACAGGAGATTTCTCCTATACTTTGGATTGGATGGAAACTTGAACAAGAATCAGTTAAGAATTGTACGGGCAAGAGCCACATTCATGGATTTGGTTAAGGTTATAAGGTCCGTGGTTCGGGAAAAGAGAGGGAAAGAGAGGCTCTTTCAACACTAGTTGCTAAGGAAATGATACTTGTTGTCTTTTTCTGATGCTGTCTTTACCGAGTCTTTTTGTAAGAATATGCAGGCATCCATAGTCAGTAAGCTGTCAAAGAAACTGTTCTTCATTCCTTTGCTAGTGGTTCTCATTTCGGCCTACATTTGGTAGTTAACTATTGTGGCTTGGTCATCCTTTAATACATTCTATTTTAATTTTATTCAGTGAATTAATTGTCACGCCCTGGATTATAGAGAAAGTCCAGGTTACGAAAAACTAATTTTTATTACTGTGTACCGGTACCCCACTTTGGTACCTCAAAACCCGAGAGCAACAAACTGCGGGTTGCATTGTGTACCGGTACCAAAGCTGAGTACCGGTACAGCATCGGCCGAATACCGGTACAACATCGGCCTCGTACCGGTACTCGGCCTTAGGAAATTTCTGTTCCGTCATGGTGTACCGGTACCAACTTCCTAGTACTGGTACTCAATGGAAAATTTTCTAATTAAGCTTCTAATCCTACTCTAATTCATTCTAAAGTCTATAAATAAGTTATTGGGGTTCTCTACTACATGAAATTACGTGGAATTCATAGAATACATGCAAAAGTAACCCTAGAGGCTAGATTTTTCGTCCTAAATCTTTTTCCACAAAATAGTCTCTTTTAGTTCAATTCGAGATATTGTAATTTGATATCTATATGTTGAATTGATCTAAGCTTTGCTTAGATATTTCTCTCTTGTTCTTCAATGACTCTCTAAGCAAAGGATCACCATAAAAACATGATACTCTTCATGTACGACATTGTGGATTTGACGTGATCAAGGCGGTTCGCGGATTCGGATCGTGGGCTCGTGGATTCGAGTGGCGTTCGTGGATTCGGACGTGGGCGTAGCATTCGTGGATTCGAACGTGGGTCGTGGACAACCCGGTGACGTGCGCGAGATTTGTAGGAGGTTAAGAGAGGTTAAGTCCGGGGAGTTGGTAATCACCTTGTAATCTTTTCTCTTAGTGAATTGTTTTTTCGCATGTTGGTCTCGTGGTTTTTTTTTTCCAAATTGGAATTTTCCCATGTAAATCTCGGTGTGCTATTTTATTTTTCGCACTTATTTTAATCGCGTTGAGATTTGTGTTTTTGGACAATACATCTATTCACCCCTCTAGGTGTTTGATAGTATCTAGATAGATCCTAGAGTTTCCATAACCAACATTTTCTTCCATAGAGTGCTTCAAATGGTGCCATTTTAATACTTGCTTGATAACTATTGTTATAAGCAAATTTCGCCATAGATAGATGTTGATGCCACCTGTCTTGGAAATCCAAAACACAAGCTCAAAGCATGTCCTCAAGGATCTGAATAGTGCGTTCTGATTGTCCATCGCTTGGAGGGTGGAACGTAGTGTTGAAATCCAACCGAGTGCCTGGCACCTCATAAAGACTTTTCCAAAAGTACGATACAAATTTAGAATCTCGATCCGATACAATAGATGTAGGCACTCCATGAAGTCGCACAATCTCATGAAGATATACTTGTGCAAGCCTTTCTCCCAACCAAGCAGTGTGAATAGAAACAAAATGCGCCGATTTAGTTAACCTATCCAAAACCATCCAAATAGTATCATGCCCGGCTTGAGAGTGAGGCAAACCCACAACAAAATCCATAGTGATCCGCTCCTATTTCCAAACGGGTATAGGTAGAGTTTGTAGCTTTCCCGCAGGAAGTCGATGCTCGGCGTTCACTCATTGACAAATTAAACATCGACCCACAAACTCGCCAATATCTTTCTTCATCCTGGGCCACCAATAAAGTAGCTTCAAATCTGTATACATTTTAGTGCCACCCGGATGCAAAGTATACGGTGCTCAATGAGCTTCCATCAAAATTTCCTCTTTGATCTCTTTTCCCGCTGGTACACAAATTTGATTTTGCAATCGTAGTATTTCATGATCATCCAAATGAAAACCACCGGCATGTCTTTCATCAATCTTGGATCGAATCTTGGACTTGCTTTTCTTTTATCCTCTCCATTAAGATAGGTTGCACAACCAAGAACATCAATCTACAAAGGCGTGTTGGGAGCCACTACATCCAATTCCAACCGTCTTATTTCAGCTAACAATGGTGGTTGAGTAACAAGTGATATAGCCAAATTTTCCATTGATTTGAGGCTTAAGGCATCTGCTACTACGTTCGCTTTTCCTGGATGATAGAGAATAGTCAAATCATAATTCTTAAGTAGCTCCAATCATCTTCACTGTCTTAAATTCAATTCTTTTGGTATGAAGAGATACGTAAGCTCTTGTGATCATTGTAGACTTCACATCGCTCTCCATAAAGATAATGACGCCATAGCTTTAAAGTAAAAAACTACAGCCGCTAATTCCAAATCATGAGTCAGATAATTTTTTTCATAATCCTTTAGTTGATGGGATGCATAGGCTATCACTTTTCTGTCCTGTATCAAGACACAACCCAAACCATTAAGTGAAGCATCACTATAAATTACATACCCTGCTCCTTCAACAGGCAACACCAGAATTGGGGCAGTTGTCAACCGCTCTTTTAATTCCAAGAAACTTCTTTCACACAATTCATTCCAAATAAACTTGGTTCCTTTTTGTATGAGTCGCGTGAGGGGAATATACAACTTAACAAATCCCTCAATAGATCTTTGGTATATCCAGCTAAATCGAGGAAACCTTGAATCCTGGTGACATTGGTCGGTTTAGGCCAATCCTTGATTGCCTCAATCTTCTTAGGGTCAACTACTATACCAGCTCCCGAAATTACATATCCCAAGAATGCCACTTCATGGAGCCAAAATTCACATTTCTTCAACTTAGCAAATAGCTTCGTCTCTCGAAGTATCTGCAGCTCTTACCTCAAATGAGCTTCATGTACCTCATCACTTTGGGAATACACCAAGATGTCATTGATGAACACCATGACAAAAATGTTCCTCATCACTTCAGGAATACACCAAGATGTCATCGATGAAAACCATGACAAACCTGTCTAAATAGGGCTTAAAGATACGGTTCATTAGATCCATAAAAGCTACCTGGGCATTGGTAAGCCCAAACGGCATAACTGTGAACTTGTAATGTCCATATCATGTTTAAAAAGCCGTCTTTGAAACATCCTCTAGCTTGATCTTGAGTTGGTGATATCCAGATTGCAAGTCTATCTTTGAATATACTCTCGATCCTTGAAGTTGACCGAATACATCATCAATTCTCGGTAATGGATACTTATTCTTAATCATGACTTTATTAAGTTCACGATAATCCACACACAAACGAAGGAATCCATCATTCTTCTTGACAAATAAGACCGGCGCTCCCCAAGGCAAGACACTCAGCCTAACAAAACCTTTCTCCAACCAATCTTGTAACTGTGCTTTCAAATTCTTAAGTTCAACTGGCGTCATCCTATAGGGTGCCTTTGAGATTGGGATAGTTCCAGGAATGAGATCTACCACAAACTCAATCTCCTTATCAGGAGGCATACCCGGTAGCTCTGCTGGAAATGCATCCACAAACTCCCGCACAACCGAAATATCCTCAATCTTAGAGACATCTCCATCCCTCACAACAATGCTAGCTAAGAAGGCTACACACTCACTTTTAATCAACTGCTTAACCTGAGTAGAAGAGATATTCATCGCAAACAACGAACTCTTGCACCCTCTGAACACCACCTCGTCATGTCCAGGTTCTTGAAAGATCACAATCCAGCTCTTACAGTCGATGGCGGCGTAGTACCTCGTGAGTCAATCCATACCCAACACTACATCAAACTCTTCAAGCTCGTGTAGGGCTAACAAATCAATCGGCATAATTCAATCCTCTACTCTAACAGGGTATCTAGGGCAATGCTCTCGAATTTCCAATTTATGATTGGAAACAACAACTCGTCCCGGATGCAAGGTAGGTACAAGTTTAATGCCATACAACTCGACAAATAGCTGATCGATGAATGAATGTGGTGCACCAGTATCAAATAATGCTCTAACTTTTACGCCATTAATTAAAATGATACCTGCAACGACCTTCTCCGATGCTGCTGCCTCCTCGGTCTGAACCGCATACAAGTGCCCGCTAGGTGCCTGCTGCGACCCCTCAAACTCTCGTGAGAAAGGCGATCGCCCGGGCTGGTAGTGGGTAGGTGGAGTCCCCTGACTCTGACCCGGTGAAGCTAGTGTCGATGCAGACGACGGCGCTGGGGAAGAACCTCTTAGTCTATCACGCCCCGGGACCCGACACGTGCCCAGACCGCCACATGCCTGCACATATAAGGTGTCTACAACAAAAGTGATGAATAAAGAAAAGATATTAAATATCTAGAGATATCAGAGCATGTGTACAGCTAACATCTATCAACAAGTAGAAGCAGTAAAACTAACAACTGTAAAAAAAAATCCACAAAAGGAGATACATCAAGAGATCCACTAGTAACAACAAGATGTAACATGGTGGTCTCTATACCGGATACAAAACACTCTTATCCTCTCTAACTAAAACAAAAGGAGAAAATGATCCACCTAGTAAGACTCTCCTCACTCGCTAGCTCGAAGCGACACCCTTGCCGCGGTCCCTAGCCACTCCCGGGATGGAAGGCTCTGAAAGAAAACATCAAACAGGGGGCGTGGGAACTATAATTTATAGTTTCCAGTGAACAATTACTGACCTTAACAAAATGCACCACTAGGCTCAAGAGCATGAGTAGATATGAGAAACTACTAATGAACTACAGATATGAAAGCATGCATTGAAATGCTAAATTACTATGCCATAAACATAATATGATGTCAACATGGCGTACATGTCATCAAGTATACTATAATACAAAAGCAATACTATCAAGTATACTACATGTCCATATGTTCAATACTATGCCATCAGCTCGTCCAAGGAATTCATCTACTATAATCTACCTAGTAGTGATTGTCATATTATAGTTTAATGTCAATGTCCAATCTCATTCAGGACCTACACGAGTGTAGTCCGGCTTGCGCCGCCTAATTGCCTGTGGTAGCCCGTCATCCCACGTTGGAATGAGTCTATCCCACGCGGCCCGGTAGGCTTCTCAATCCCGCACGAGCGAATCGCTGTCGCAAAGGCTAACTCCGGAGTGCCGGCTTGTAGGGAGCGATCCTCACAAGCATGTGCGAATGAGCACAAATGGTAAGCAAGTATAGTCATCGTCTTAAGGACTCGATCATCATGTCTCTAACATGAAAATAGTCACTACCAACCCAAGGTTCTAGTTTAATGTCCCAAGGTAAAGGTTTAGCCATACATTATGTTCAATGCCCCTTTATGACATTATATCTCATTATGTCCCAATCCCGTTCCAATACTAATGCCACTTCATGACATTAGGTTTTACTATGCCCAAGCATATTCTAGGTCCAATGCCACTTTATGGCAAGATACATTCCAAGTCCATATATATCAAGACTAATGCCACTTTATGACATTAGGCTTCCTCCTATGCCAAGCATGAGTTTTAAGTTCAAGAGTGTATTGTACTTGTCATTTTCACTATAGGAAACATGATCCCAAGCCACGTATAAGAATACTACCCATATGTATAAACCTAACATGAACAACTCTCTACTACATAGAGGTCCAAATATGTATTATACATAACATGTTCATTTTAAGCATTCTAAAATTCACAAATATTCTATCTAGCATGAATATGCAAGAAGTTTCATTTTACGACAAGTATAGCCACCATATGAGAAATTTATCTCATTTTGGTAAGGCCAAACCCACGAAGTCTCCTCGGAACCCTTCGTTTGCACAAAAAAAGTTGTCCCCGAGTCTTCTAGCTCCCTAAAGAGAATTCTAAGTGAGTTAAACAATATAAATGAACACCCTAAGTGTTCATCTAAAAATCCACCCAAGGATAAGGCAAAACTCACCTAAACTGTAGAAAATTCCTCTCAAATTCCAAATGGAAACTAGAGTCCTTCAAATCTACCACAACGAGTTGTTCTACACCTATTACATGAGTCCCAAAAGCTCCAAATCAAAAATCCCCAAAATAAACCCTAATTTTCATTTCTAGGGTTTCATCTAGTAAAAACCATCAAATCTAAAGTAAGAAAAATATTACTAACCTCAAGAGAAGCTCTAAACAATGCTCAAGGTCAACTAGGTTTGGAGATCTTTCCTCCAACAAGCCTCAATCCAAGTTCCAAGCCTTCAACCATGGGGGAAATGGCACCAAGAAGCAAAAAGGAGCAAAAAGGAGAGTTTAAACCTCAAAAATCCCATCTCAAATGGAAGAAATCCAAAGAGATGAAGAGGAGGGCTTCCCTACCTTTCTCTTCTCTGGTCCAAGCTCAAGGACTTCCAAAGGGGCGTGGGGGATATATGTAATAAAGCTACAATATCAAAAACACCCCTAAAAAACAGCAGTCTGCGAACTGCACTGCGTACCGGTACACAGGAAAGTGTACCGGTACAGAACCAGCCAAACAGCAAACCCGAGCCTCGGGTTGGCAGAGAACCGCCTTCTATACCGGTACAAATCCAATGCTGTACTGGTACAACCTATTATTCCGATACAACCTCAATGTTGTACCGGTACAACACTCAGCTGAACCCAACCCGAGAGCAGCCTAAGTTTTTCTTTTTGGAGACCTTAGCGCTAAGTTTAAAACCTCATTTTTCGGGATGCGAGCCATAAGTCGGAACACTGTCAACGACCCTCCAGAATAACTGAAAATACTCGAAACACAAATCAAACACTCGAACCCCACAATTTGCAAAGGTCCAGTGTGTTACTCTAACTCCAATCGAAAGTGACCCTCCTGGCCACACTAGAAATACTTGCTCCCACACTGCGAGCACTACGATAGGAAATGAGGACCACCACAAATTATACAACGCAATGGCTAGCGGCGATCTAGTGCTCCACGTGACGAAGAAGAGCCACGTCTTTGCGATTGGCTACTCGAATGCTTCGGCAACCTCCTAGAGTTAGGCTTACTGCTTTCCTCGGCCGCTTGCCTCTTACCTCTAAGCCTGCCAAAAGCTTCCCTTTCTTCCTTAGCAATCTCCGCACCTTTTTCCATGACTAAGGTGCGATCCATAAGCTCCCCGATAAGTCTGCAAATTCGCCGACTGGACCAACCTGAAAATCGACGGTCGAAGGCCGACCTCAAAGATATGAGCCTTATTTTCATCATCCCTCGCCACAAATGACACACAGTGCAACAGACGAGAGAACTCTCGCTCATACTCCACCACTATCCTACCTCCCTAGTGCAAGTTGCGCAAATCCCTTTCCATCTGCCACTTGACACTCTGAGGGGAGTATGTCAACAATAGTAGCTCCTTGAACTTCTTCCAAGTAATGGCTACTAGGTCGGTGTTGGGATCATCATGAATATCTGCCCACCATTGGTATGTCTCGCCGTCCAAATCCTTGTCCTGCTCCTCCATGAAAGTATCATGAAACAACTATTTTATGTGAAGAACCCACTTCTCCACAATCCAATGGTCCACTTTCTCGCTATCAAAAACCCAGGGATTACACTTTCAGAATTCACTTAAGTGGTCCATAAGTCGATCCTGCTCTGCTCCTGACACCATCGTTGCCAAAATCATCCCTGTCGGTGGTGCCTGAACCGGCGGTGTCACTAACACTTTCTCCCTGGGCTCGGTACCCGGGGCTGCACGAGAAGTGCCCGGTGCTGGTGACTGTGCCCCCACGGTCGCACCTCCTGCCAGCGCTGACAGTGAAGGATCCTGGGTCATCCTGGTAGAAGCCTGTTGAAGTAGTAAGTCCTCCAACCACTTCATCTTCACCCCTTGTCAGCGCATTGCATCCGCTTGCTGCTGCGTCGTAGCTGATTGTTGCGTCATCAAGTCCGTCAACAAAGCCAGCTGGTCTGTCAACTCACAGACCTCATTAGATTCGGAGATAGCAGAGGTCTTCACCTACTCAGCATCAGCTGTCGCGGCCGCCCCGGCTGACCTAGAGCGAGTCGTCAGCATATCAAGCTACAACAAACATAACATACGAAAGTTAGTACAACCCACGCCATAGCAACCCCGCTCATGAAAACAAAACCCCAATCATGCGAAAGTAGTGAAATGAGCCCCCCAACTAACCCCCGATGTCACGTTGTCGGCTGCGAACGTGACCTTCCAAGGAGTTAGAAGTTGCACACTTCGATCAAACTCCAACCATTCGGAGTTAAAGATACAACCCAATCGTGTTACTTTCGCCCAAAGGTCATAAAAGACCCCGTCTCTCACGTTCCTAATTCTTATTGTTCAACCGGCCTAAGATTTACTAAGTCCACTAAGACTCAACCCTAGGCTTTGATACCAATATAATTTGTCACGACCTCAGCGGAAGCCTACCCAGCACGTGCACAGATCCGTCGTGTGCACAAGGCACCCCTGGTGCACACAAGGTGTCTACCACAAACGATCAATAAATAGAGGAAGGAAACATAATCCTAACATGGCAATCAGAGCATAAAGTCAACATTAACTACAAGACATATGTCACGCCCCGGGACCCGGCATAGGCCCGCCCGGTGCATGCCCAGACCCGCCATATGCAAACACATATAAGGCGTCTATAACAAAAGCGATAAGTGAGCAAGAAAAGGAGAGTATCTAGAGATATCAGAGCAAGTATACAGCTAAATTCTAACAACAAGTAGAGAAAAATGAAACTGATCCACTAATATAAAACATAAAGTAGATACAACAACTGTCTCAAAATACAAAAGGGGTGGTCTCTATACATGGTACAACTCTCAGCCTCTCCAAAATAAAACCAAAAGAGGGGCAGACCACCTAACGACAAATCCTTCGCTAGCTAACCCAAGGCGATTCCTTTCCCGCGATCCCGAGCCTCTCCCAGAGTGAAAGGCTCTGTAAGAAGACATAAAACAAGGGGCGTGAGAACTATAATTTATAGTTCACAGTGGGCAATTACTGACCTTTAGCAAAATGCACCACTAGGCCCAAAACAAGCGCAGATATAGATAATAAAATATAGCTGCGGAAAAGAAAGCATGTAATAAAATGCTATACTACTATGCCACAAGTATACATGATATGAATATGGAGTACATCTACTCTATTATGATCCAATATGCCAAAACATGTCTAGTATGTTCTATCACGGTACCCAAGTATGATAAAATGCAATAAGCAGTACTATCAAGTATACTACATGTCCAAGTGTCCAATACATATTTAGTATGCACTAACATAACGACCAAGTATACTATATGTCTCAATGTCCACTGAATCCAACTACGATATACTATCAAGTAGTGATTATTACATAAATGACTCCGTGTGGATTTTCATTTCCAATTAAGGACTTACACAAGGTAGTCCGGCTTGTGCCGCCTAAGTGCCAGTCGTAGCTCCAGCATTCCCCCTCGAGGAATGAGTCTAACCCTCCAGGCCCCCGTAGGCTTTTCAATACCGCACGAGCGAGCATAAGTCGTGTAGGCTAATTTCGGAGTGCCAGCTTGTAGGGAGCGACCCTCACAAGCATGTGCGAATGAGCACAAATGGCAAGCAAACATAGTCATCGTCACAACGATCCGGTCATGATGGCTCAACCATGGAAATGATCGCTAGTAACCCATAGGTCTAGTCCAATGTCCCAAGTGAAGGTTTAATCATTCATTATGTCCAATTCCCCTTTATGGCATTATATCTCACTATGCACAAATCTTATTCCAACACTAATGCCACTTATGACATTAGGTTTACTAAGTCCACACATATTCCAAGCCTAATGCCCCTTTATGACATTAGCTTGCTAAGTGCATATCTAGTTCAAACCTAATGCCCCTTTATGACATTAGCTTACTATATCAATTCCAAGCCCAATGTCTCTTTATGACATTAGCTTACTATAACAATTCCAAGCCTAATGCCCCTTTATGACATTAGCTTACTATACCAATTTCAAGCCTAGTACCCCTTTATGGCATTAGCTTACTATAACAATTCCAAGCCTAATGCCCCTTTATGACATTAGCTTACTATAACAATTATGAGTCAAAATCCAAGAATGTATTGCACTTGTTATTTTCACTATATGAAACATGATTCAATTCCACTCATAGGAGTGCTATCCATAGGCCTAAGCCCAACATGCAAACTCTCTACTAAATAGAGGTCCAAAAATACATTATACATAACATGTGCATTTTAAGCATTCTAAAATTCTCAAATATTCTATTTGGCATGAATATGCATGCATTTTTATTTTACGATAAGTAAAAATCATCATAGGAATAATTTATCCCATTTTGGTGGGCCAAACCCACCAAGTCTTCTCGCAACCCTTCGCTTGCGCCGACGAAGGTGCCCACAAGCCTCCTAGCCCCCTAAAGGTTAAAATAGGAGTGTTACACAAACGTTATGAACAACGAATAGGTTAAACATTAACTAAATCAAGAGAAGGTCAAAATCTCACCTTATCTGGTGAAAATCCCTCACAAGCTCCAAAGGGGAGCTAGAACTCTTCCAAAGCAACCTAGATAAAGGTTCGAATAAGTTCAATTGGGCTTCAAAAGCCTCTAATCAAAAATTCCCAATTTAAACCCTAAATCTCACACTCTAGGGTTTCAATACAAAAATCATGAAAACCATGATCTAGAGAGGAAAAACAAGCAACTAACCTTAAGAGAAGCTCCAAACCACCCTAGAAATCAGCTAGGGTTGAACTCCTTCCCTCAAACAAACTCCAAACACCAAGCCCAAGCTTCTCCCACGGTGGAAAAGTCACCAAGAAGCAAAAAGAGAGCAAAAGAGGGAATTAAACCTCAAAAACCTCATCAAAAAGAAGGAAAATCAAAAAGGGGGAGAGGGGGGCTTCCCTACCTTCCTCCTTGCTGTTTCCAAGCTCAGGGAAACACCTATGGGGCGTGGGGTGATATAAAGAGAAGCAACAATGCAAATACACCCCTGCAGATCTGCCAGTTTGCAGTCTGGCAAAGTGTACCGGTACACGGGAAAGTGTACCGGTACTGTCACGCCCCGGGACCCAACGGAAGCCCGCCCGGCGCGTGCCCAGACCCGCCATATGTCTAAAAAACATAAGGCGTCTAAAACAAAAGGGGTCAGTGTATAAGTATAAGCGAAAGCGGTAAGAACAACTAGGAAATAAACATGAATACTACTCAACCATGATGTCTCTACTTAGCATGATTTGCATAAGTAAGAAAACAACTACTACCAGTATGTGCACAAAAGTATCCCACATGTAAATGCATAAGTATGCAACTAACCCAATGTCCACAATGTAAATAGTAAAGATGTCATTGTTTACTATTCTAGTCAATGTCCACTTGTCACTTTGACTGTTTAAAGTTCAACTTTGATAAGACCCACCCGAAGGCTGTCTGGCATGAAGACCCACCCGAAGGCTGTCTGGCCTTTAAGACTCACCCATAGGCTGTCTGGCCAGTACCGTGCCTGATGGCCCCGTGGTAGTCAACATCCCCACTCTTAGGGATGAGCCTTTCCCACGGCAATCCACTTCGGCGCGCAATCCCGCACGGCGAACGTATCGCGATGGCTAACTCCGGAGTGCCGGCTTGTAGGGAGCGACCCTCACAAGCATGTGCGAATGAGCACAATGGCAAGCATGCGTATAAGTCTGTCTCAAGTCTCAAGTCCTCATGTCTATGAATATGGAATATATCGAATGTCACAAAGGCCTATCACTATGTCATCATGTCTCTAACATGAAATATAGTCGATGTCCAATGGCCTATCACTATATCTCTATGTTGCATTTTCATAGTTTACTAGTTCCAAGTGCCCCTTTATGACACTTTTGTTCAACGAGTCCAAGTATGATAATTATATTCCCGAATGCATAATATGAGTCATTTTAAACATAGAAGACAAGTTTTTCACTCGCTAATGCGATTACTTTTCACATGCATGCAGCATATCCATAAGGCTCTACTATATAGAGTGAAATTTTCATCATACATAATGCATACATTTTAAGTGTTTTAAAATTCACATAATTCATATTTAGTATGGATTTGCATTCAAAAATACTTTATGATAAGTATAGAAAACATAGGGGCCATTTTGCCCCATATTCATGAAGCCAAACCCACCAAAAATCGAAACTCTTCGTTTCGCCGAACGGAGGTGTCCACAAGTCTCCTAGCACTCTAAATATGTAGGAACAAGAGTTACAGAATCGAAATGAATATCGGAAAGCTCAATCTTTGCCATCTAAGCATAGAGGGCATAACTCACCTCTTACGATAAAATCCCTTCCCAAGCTTCCAAAGAGAGCAATAACCTTTCCAACCCAACTTAGAGGAAGGTTCTAAACCCATCAATTAGGTCTCCAAGCCCTCAAATCAAAAATCCCCAAAATAAATCCTAAATCTCATTTCTAGGGTTTCATCTCCCAAAATCTACCAAAAATAGGTCTAGAGGGGAGAAATAAGCAACTAACCTCAAGAGGAGATCCAAACCAAGCTCAAAATGCTTTAGGGTTGAAGATTAATCCACCACAAAGCTCCAAGTCCCAGCTCTAAGCCTCCAAAGGTGAGAAATGAGGGAGAGGGAGATGCTCCAAAGCCTCCAAGCTTGCCCTGATTCTCCTCTTCTTCTTCTCCTTCTTCTTCTTCTCTCTCTAGAGGATGTGAGAGGGTGAGAAATATGAGAAAGAGAGAGGAGAAGAGGCTCTAAAAGCCCCCTCATGCACAAAATCCACCTAGGTGCCCCAACATTTCAATCCTTGCATCAGCCCGGACTGGGCAATTTTGCCCAGGGGGGGACCGGTCTCTCAGGTCGAACCCGAAAATCCAACGTTCGGGAACCGGTCTCTCCCCACCTGGGACCGGTCTCTCCCCGCAAAAAAGCGCTCGGGGACCGGTCTCACCCGCCAGGGACCGGTTGCCTCGTCGGCTGCCGCAACACTGTTCTGAGGGGACCGGTCTCTCCTATCAGGGACCGATCCTCGAAAGTGAAAACTCTCAGGACAAAGTCAAAACTCTAGAGATCGAACTTTTTGGCCGGAATACCATCTACGGCCTTCCACCAAGTGTAAAAAAGTTCGGAGTACACATCAAACACTCGAACCTCGCAATTTGCAAAGATCCAGTGTGCTACAGGTACAAAACCCTGTATGCGCAAACCCGAGGCTCGGGTTGGCTGAGAAATCGCATTTGTACCGGTACAACCATCGAGTTGTCACCGGTACACTTTCTGTACCGGTACAACCATCAAGGTGTATCGATACACAGCCCAGAAAAATGCAATCCGAGAGCAGCTTAAGTCCATCACTTTGGTGATCTTAGCGCTACTTTAAATACTACAATTCCCGGGATACGAGCCATAGGTCGGAATATTGTCAACGACCCTCCTGAATATCTAGAAAAACTTAGAACAGAGATCAAACACTCGAATCTCGTAATTTGCAAAGGTCCAGTGTGTTACAACATAACAAGTTACTACAAAAAGGAAAAATCTATGACAAGACATACAATAGGTCGAAATAAATGGGTACATCTCATGGGTCCAGGGTAAACTTTACACAAAAATAATCTAATACACCTTTCATAACTAAAACAAAAGAAAGGTGCCTTGGGTCCACCTAAGCAACTCTCCGGAGGCTTTAGCTAGTTGCAACCCCTTTGCCACGATCCCTAGCTTCTCCCGTAGTGGAAGGCTCTGAAACAAAAACAACAAACACATAGGAGTGAGAACTATTAAACAATAGTTTCCAGTAGGTAAGCCACCGAGAAAAGTAAATTACACTATTAGGTCAACTGAGGCAAAAGTAGAAATAGCTAATGATAAAGTATGAATAGAGTCAAGAATTAAAAGTTCTAATACTACTATGTCTCTAAATAACTATGTTATTTAACATATATGAGATCTACACTGTCACATGTATAAATATACAATGACTAGTAATTATGTCCAAGTGTCATGCACTAGCTAGTTGTGAGGTACAACATTAAATTTAATTACAATTACTCAATCATCGGGGACTTACACAAGGTATTGTCCAAGCTTGTGCTGTGCCTAATGGTCTCGTGGTAGTCAATATTCCCCCTCTAGGAATGAGCCTCACCCACAACAATCCACTTCGGCGCCCAATCCCGCACGGGCGAGCATGATGTCGCAAAGGCTAACTCTGGAGTGCTGTCTTATAGGGAAAGACCCTCACAAGCTTGTGCAAATGAGCACCAATGGCCAACAAGCATAATCAAATGCGTAGGAATCTCACTCATGATGTCTAAAATATAGAATATCAACTAACGACCTGGAGGTCGAGTACAATGTCATAATGTCATCTCTAGTTGTTCATCTTGGTAAGTACAATATACTTAACTCTACCACTTGTCATTTACATGCATGATGTCATGTTTTTCTTTATCTATAGTAAGTATAAATTATTGTCATACAAGTTCAAGTCCAAGAGTCCCACTAGTTGTATAGTATCTCATATAATATCACTACTTATCTCTAACATGCATACCTATATTTACATAAGAGAAAACTTGAGATCATAATACAATTGCATGTGCTATAATATGCATGTTATCATCATGGCGCTCTACTACATAGAGTATGTAAAGTTCATATATAATATAAAGATGGCATATGTACAAAAATTTTATGATGTCATGAATAGCATAGAAATGCATATATTAAATCCTATAGCAAGATAGTAGACATAGGGAGGGAGTTCTTCCATTTTGGTGAGGTCAAACCCACCGGATACCATTCGAAACTTGATCATTTTTTCGATTGAAGTTGTCCACTAGACTTCTAGTACCCTAAGAAAATTTTCTAAAGGGTTACAAGTTTGTAAAAAGCTTACCATGAAATTCATCAAAAATCAAAAGAGAAAATAGATGAAAATTATCTTTAATCAATGAAAACTTGTCCAAGGTTCAAACAAAGTGAAGGATCTTCAAATCTAACCTAAAAGAGTATTCTACATCCATCAATTCGACTACAAAAGCCTAAATCAAGAAATCCCAAAATAAATCCTAGTTTCCTCAAAACTAGATTTCCTACTAAAAGTTCTTACAAAACTTACAATTGGAGAGAATAAGAAGATCGCTAGCCTCAAAAAAGCTCCAAACCAAGCTTCAAGATGCTAGGATTAAAGTTTGATCCACAATCTTACTCCTTCCTTCAATTCCAAGCTTCCTCCGAGATCCTAGATGCAAGCATCCATGGTGGAGATGAAGAGAAGAAGGAAAACCCAAGAATTAGATTGGTTTGGAGATGAAATCCCAAGAGAAAAGGGGAAGAACACCTCCCTCTCCTTCTCTCAAGCCTCAGCCACAATAAAGTGTATGAGAGGGGTGGAGGGGCATTATACATAATGTAGAATGTCCCAAGAGGCCCCCCAAAAATACATAAATTACACTCTACACGAAAATAGCCTCTACAGCATTGAGTACCGGTACACGAATTGGAGTACCGGTATTCGGCAGTTCCGGTACCAGGAGTCTAGTTCCGCAAAATCCAAACATTGAAAATTTTGATTTCTACTTGTCACGCCTCGCGACCGCCAATTTGGACGATTCGGGCACATCAACAGACGCCGATCGGACAGCACCTCCCCTGTCCGCCCAAGGCTCCACCAACACATGTATAACACAGCAATTCAAACAAAGAGAATGCGAGTATACATAGCTTGTACGAGGGCAAGCAACAACCACCACACAAGTGAAAGTAATCTAACTATTACATTCATATATTGTAACTTGATCATTTTGAATCAAATACAAAGCTTATACAATTTCTTTACATTTATTCATCCAATATACATTTTCACCTCTCAAATGACATTTAATACATTTTCCATTCATCACACATAATAGATGAAATACCACGAGTGGCTCTATACACAACGGTAATCCGCTACCTAGAGCACGATAACCATGCCGCGATCCACGATCGCCCCGCTCGCGTTAGGACCTGCATGGTTAGTCACATGAGAACTATAATAAAGTTCCTAGTAGGTTCAGCCGCCGACCGCGCCGACTTGCCCACTAGGTCTATTCAGGCATATATAAGAAAAGAATAGATAGATAGCAAACCAAACTAATGCTATTACTATGCCTGCAAGAAAACTGGGTCAACAATATATGATCATAAAGATAATGATAATGCATGCATGCTTTACATTCACTTGGCTTTCACCCAATTAACCCGGCTAACACTTGTTAACCCCAAAACTCACAACCAAAATCCCTGTCGATCGGGGGGACTAACCACGCCCGAGAGACTGTCTTCTGGCCGGGGGAACTTTACCACACCCAGTTGTGACAACCACGGAGCACACCGCTTGAGCGGGAGCTACCGCCCTCAAGCCAAGACCCTATGTGAGTATAATCCGATCCCTAATTTTGAGGACGTATAGCCAAACTTGCTATTTTGCCACAAACCACGATAACACAATGCCCATATTAGGTTTTTACCTTGTCATGTATACCACTTGCAGGCCACACTTGCCACAATGCTATAAAAGGGTTTTACCTTGTTTAATACCACATACTAGGCCACACTTGCCATAATGCCACAATGCAACGATAGGTTATACCTTACCTAGCAATTAAAGTCATAATGTCACTAAGTCACATATCACAATGTCTAGGGCCACACTTGCCACAATGTCCACTAATGTTATAGTTCAACATTTCACAATGCATATAATGTTTATCAACATCATAATCCAACATTCCACAATGCCCTTAAGGATTTACCTTATCTAGCATACATAAACTTGGCCACACTTGCCATCTAATGTCAATGTCACCTTTGTTCACTAATGTCATAGTCCACAATCCACAATCAATTCATACATTCGTAGGGTTAACATGCATGGTCCAATATCTATTCATATGTTCTCACACCTAGAAACATATCAAGATTCCCAACCATAGCCCAATACCCTACAACGCATGAATGCCACAATACACATATATGCTCAAGAAAAGGTGACATAGACATGGTAAGAAATTCAAAAATTTCGGATAGCACCCCCTACCTGTAGTGATGCTAGAAGACCACGATTCAAATCCCGCGATTTTTGGATACTGATTTCTCTCGACTGCGGCAAAACGAAGACGAAACGAGCTTTTTCCCACATATCTTCACGTAGACTCGTCAGATCGCCGAACCGAGCCCACCAACGCGTCAGATTACCTACCAATTAGGGTTACAAGAGATCAATCCCTAACATAGATCTCATTTGTACAAAACCCTAACATAACCCCATACTATGTCATCTTCTCCAAATAGGTCCTCAAGCATGAAGAAAACATAGAGAAATCTACCGTACAAACCTCCTAGAAGCATATACTAGAAGGAAATAGCTAAACTCTACCTAAAATATGAAAACCTACCTTTAGGTTCCAAGCTTTCCTTCCAAAGCCTTCTTGCCCAAGCTAGCTTTCACCTTAGCAAGCTTTTTCTCCAACTAGGCCCATCCAAAACCCCTCTTGCACAAGCTCTAGAGAGAGAGAGAGAAGGAGAGAGAGAGAAGGGTTTTTAGAGAGAGAGAGGGAAACCACTTTGGTGTAGGTTGAGAGGAAATGAGGCTCAAACCCTAGCCATCCAACATATACTCACTCACACTAACACATTTGCACTTTGCACCCTCACAATTCCTCAAAACAAGGCAGCCCAACCTGGGCAGTTTTCGCCTACGGGGTCGGGACCCTGTACAGGGTCCGAACCCCGAGAGCAAAGTTTTCAGCATTCAAGTTGAAGCTTCTCCAGCCTGCTCTCCTTGGTCCATACACCCTATGCAACTTGTTCCAAAGCTTTTGGAATTACTTACGGACCGATCCAACTCATCCGAATCCGCGCTTCGATCAATTTGACGGAAGCTCGGCGTAACTCGATCAGGATACGATATGTTACACTATTGCGTTTCGATACCCGCCCGATGCAATACCGGTACTCGGCTCAGTAACAATACTCACTACTTGGTTCTGCAAAACCCAAGAGTAGCCAAATTTTGCGCTCTACTGAGTTTCGGTACCTCAAGCCAGTATGGGTACTCAACACCAAAACTGCAGTTTGTAGATTTTGATGTTAAAAACTGTTCTCGCGCTCATTTAGTTCCGGAAACAGGTCGACACACTCCAGACAACCATAAAAACTTCCAGAATATCTCAAAACACTATTTTTACACTAGAACCTTGAAATTTGCTACAGTTCTGTGTGCTACAAAATTTGACCAAATATTTTTATAAAATAAAATAAAGTAAATAATAACTGATAGTTAATATCTATTAAATTTACTATATTTTTAATTTATATTAAAATTTTTAAATTTTTCAGTAATTTTTTTCTCACATATGCCTTTATAAAATAATTTAATTACTAACAAATTCTTACAAAAATTTATATAGCACATAAATCAATTTACATCATTTTTATTTAAATTATTTTTTATACTTTTTTAATTAATAATTAGGATAATAAAATAATGTGAATACTTTAATTATAATTTATTATTAAAATATTTTACATCCACATCATTGTGCGGGTCATTCTCTAGTACTATCAAAATTGATAGCTTTATTGAACGATTTATTCAATATACATAATTCTATTGCATTATTTATAGATAATTTTATCTGCAAATATATTTTTGTAATATTTTATAGCTGAATAGAACAATTATCTTAAATAAATGGATGTAGTGTCTCTGGGGTTTAGCTGTCGGACTGACTGCAGTATCAGTGGCTTGTCGACACATTTGTAGATTGTCGGGACAAGTCAAAGTCGTTTTGGCGTGAAATAGACGCAAAAACAGACTCAGAGCTATGAGAGTTGGAGTTCAAACACTGAAATCTGCAAAAGCAGGATTCTGAGTGTTGTGTACTGGTACCGGAGAGGAGTACCGGTACCCCAGAGGGATTACCTGAACGGTTGCTATCGGGTTTGTGCAACTTGGTGTTGCATATCGGTACCTGTTGGTGAGTACCGGTACTGGGACTGGGTACCAGTACTGCATCGGGCCAGCACCGGTACACGATCGTTGTCCGCGTGCTGGGTACCGGTATCCAAATTGAGTACCGTTACTCAGGCGGCAGGTTTGAGTTGGTAAGGGGTCTTTTGGTCATTTCACCATGGCGTTTATTCCAACCGACTTCCAGCTCGGATATATGTGTAGGAAGCTTGGAGAACGTGGTTAGCTTCCCCTCCGTCTCTCTCTCTCTAGCTAATTGGAACTCTATCTCGGTTTCATTCTTCTAGCTTTGGCGGTTTGCTCGCCGCGGTTGTTTCCGTTGAGGCTGTTCCGACGCGGGACTTCTTCTAGCGACTTCTACCCGGTGTTGGACGAGCATTTGAGGTGGGTTAATATTTACCAAAATCATCGGAATTCCTCCTAAATCGTACAGTTGTCAGTATGTAGTTTCTTGTTTTGATCATCATGTTTAGTAGCTAGAATTCATGGATTTGCATGTTTTATATGAAATCTAAATTTGGAGCATAATCTATTGATGTTAGATAAATTTTTACATGTTGAACAGGAATTTGATTTAGGAGAAAACTCGTTAAACCTACACCTGTCACTTTTCGAAAAGTTAACAGATTTAGCTTCAGGAGCTGTTTCCCTTTTTGTATCACCGTTGTTAGCGCGTCGTGGATACCTAGATTAGTATAGGTTGAATTTACGCTCGTGCTGAGGGGCCGAGCTCATTTTACCGTAGAGTTTGGACTGTTCCGTACTGTCAGGTACTGTCAGGGCTGACGGTGGATCCAGATGTTTACATCTTGTATCAGATTGTGCCGAGAGCACGTGAGAATTGGTTGTTGGACCAGTTTGACCCATTTGCATTGACTATAGCCTGTGTGAGCATTGACTATAGCCTGTGTTAGACCAGTTTGACCCAATTGATGTTGTAGCAGTCCCGTTTGGGCAGTTTCTTGGACCGGCCACCCTCGTGGGTGTAGTTAGGATGCAGGCTGGACTGACCAGTTGGCGGTTCGTTGAGATTGGGTCAGTGTGTAGTTAGTGATGCATTTCTATATCTATAGAGAGTAGGGTTTGGATAGCTATAGTCTAGTGGCATATAGCTATAGAGTTTCTTCCAGCTTATTTATACTATCTTTTGCATACCTTTACTGTAGAATTAGTGGGTAGGTCGTTGGGGTCGGTGATGGTACCCACTGAGGACTACTTTATTTTGCAATAATTCTCACACCCAGTTGTTGCCACCTTTTTTTGTAGAGCCATCCGTTGTTGCTGCTGTTGATTTTGACCGCGGTAAGGGAGTCGCGAGATAGATCCCTACCTTCCCTAGTCACTGTGCTAGAGGAGTACTCCCTTCCGAGGTAGTTTTGAGATGTTACCATGTACATACAGTTATGTTTTGTTGTAGATCAAGTTTGTACCTTGGATATTGTATGTACAGTGGGCTTATTATATTTATATATGTGTTTAGCTTCAGCAGCTCTGTGCTCCTGTTGTAGCTATCTTCTATTTGCAGGTTCAGCTATCGCTTCGTATACATAGAAAATTTCTGTGCATATGGCAGGTCTGTTGGCGTGCCCGGAAAAACGAAGTAATCCGGTATCAGAGCTTAGAATTAGGTCGTTAGGACCTAAAAAATCTTAGGTTTTGGCAGACCTTTGGAAGGCGAGCCGTGAGAGGCGTGACTTATTGCGAATGTTGGCGATTGAGTAGTTTTAACTCATCCTAAAGTAGAGAGAGTGACTGAAGGTGTGTCTATTCTCGCCAGATGAATTATAACGGCAGCATACGGTATAATTTTGTGGAGGAACAGAGACGACCTTCTAGTCTTTCGCTTGATTGGTTCGAGAGTTGTTTGTGTGTTGTATATGACAATTGTTTTGGTTTCAGGTCGCCATGAGACCTTATCGACGCCGAGGTCAACTGCCGACGCGAGATTATTCCGCGCCATCGGAGATGCCAGAGCAGGTGGGACCGAGTGCACCCTCGAATTTGAGAGAGTAGTTAGCTGCCTTGACTAAGGTGGCCAGGCAGTAGGGTGCGTTACTGTACAGGATGTGCGAGGCATTCACTGAGCAGCCGAGTGCAGCACCTAGAGCATCGGAGCCGTAGGCGCCACCCCCGACTATTCCAGTGGATGCACCAGCCACAGCTGCACCCCCACCAGTGACAGCCCCCACTACACCAGCTTCTCAAACTGGAGAGGCATCATGATCAGTTGCGCAAATGTCAGAGGCAGAGCAAGAGTGGATGACTGAGAGGCTAGCTCGTTTTTGCTGATTTGACCCGTCTCACTTTGATGGTAGTCGCACCGAGCCCTGGTAGTAGAGGCGTGGGTGAGTGCGATGGAGAAGTTGTTTGGGGACCTCTTTATACCAGAGCGAGACCAGGTTCACTTGGCAGTACACTATTTGGCAGGAGATGCGCATGCCTGGTGGAGGAGGATGTGGCAGAACCGAGGTTTGGATGCAGTGCAAATGAGATGGGATGAGTTTTGTAGGATGCTGTATGGGGCCTATTTCCCAAGCAACGTAAAGCAGAAACTCGAGAAGGATCTTGAGAAGCTGCAGCAGGGGGATCAGACAGTGCAGGAGTATACTCGAGAGTTTATCAGGCTTCTGAACTGTGTGCCATTTGCAGCAAGGGATGAAGCTCATAAGGTGTATCTGTATGAGAGAGGGTTGAGGCCAGAGATTTTGTATTGGTACAGGCACAGAAGTTGCCGACCTTGGATGCGTTGATTCAGCAAGCACTGTAGGTTGAGCGAGGAGCTGTATCGGTCCGTAAGCGGGCGACTTTGACGGGACAGGGTTAGGACAGGAAGCACTCGGTTCCAGATGATGAGGGACAGACCAGTGGCAGACATCTGCCGAGGTCTCCACGATCATGCTCTTAGGGTCGTGGGTCTTCGGGGTGACAGCGGTCTGGTGGATCCCGCCAGCAGCGACAGCAATAAGGTGACCCACGTTGTATCATTTGTGGGGGACCACGCTGGCCTCGACAGTGTGAGTAGAGAGAGGGTCGGTGTTTTCGATGTGGCCAGCCAGGACATCTACGGGCAGCTTGTCTCCGAGCAGCATCACCAGCACCTTCGACAGCTTTGGCCCCGCCGGTACACTAGCAGACATTTGGAGCACCACCGTGTTATAGCCAGGCGGACAGGGCATCAGTACCGCGGTAGGCCGAGCGGCGACAGCAGGCACACAGCGGTAGAGTTTATGCAACTCAGGTCGAGGACTCCACGGCAGCAGATCGTGTGGTGGCAGGTATTATTTTAATTTCTGGCATTAGAGTTCGTCCATTATTTGATACCGGTATATCACATTCTTTCATTAGTTGAGCATTTGCATCATTGCATGGACTAGAGATAGGGCTGCTGTTACATGCACGGGAGGTGCAGATTTTCGACCATGTTTTACAGGTGGCGGAGTGTTGTTGGGCTTGTCCAGTGCAGTTGGGACCCTGGATTATGCCTGCAGACCTGTTGGTCTTAGGGCAGTTACAGGTAGGGTGTAAACGAGCTGAACACGAGCGAGCTGGGGTCGGCTTGTGTTTGGCTTGTTTATTAAACGAGCTGAACATGAGCTGGCTCGTTAAAGTATCGAGCCGAAAAGTTCAGCTCGTGTTCGACTCGTTTATTAACGAGCCGAACACGAGCTGGCTCACGAGCTGGCCAACGAACAATAAATTAAAAAGGATTAGATTAAATATATATAAAAAATAAATTTATCAAATCTTATCTATTAGACTTTGATCTAATAGTTGAAACATTACATATAAATGAGTCTTTTTATAATTAAGCTCGCATTTATATTTTTATTTTGCTAAAAATAAAATAATAAAAATATATATTATATATAATTATTTATTTATATATAAAAATATAAATTAAATAAATTATATAAATATAAAATATATGTATTCGAGCTGTTATCGAGCCGAACACGAGCGAGCTGACCCCAGCTCGTGTTCAGCTCGTTTATTAAACGAGCTGAAAAATTCAGCTCGTGTTCGGCTCGTTCACTAAACGAGCGAGCTGACTCCAGTTCGTGTTCGGCGCTTTGTTATTAAACAAACGATTAATCATAAGCTTGTTTCAAGTCGAACACGAGCTTGCTCGCGAACAGTGAGCTGGATTGCCACCCCTAGTTACTGGATTTTGATGTAGTGCTTGGCATGGATTGGCTGGCTCGATACTATACGGCGATCGACTGTGGAGCTAGGACAGTGACGTTCCGTGAGCCAGGCCAGGAGGAGTTCACTTACAGAGGCTGCAGGAGTACATTTTTGCCATTTAGATTTCGTCGGCGAGGGCCAAATAGATGATGAGTCGAGGATGCATCGCCTTCCTAGCAACGGTAGTAGAGGTGCCTACGGCGGCACCGGGACTTAAGGATATCCCTATAGTTCGCGAGTTCTCGAATGTCTTTCCCCCTGAGTTGGCGACTATGTCGCTGGACAGAGAGATTGAGTTTGTGATTGACGTGGTTTTGGGAACTGCGCCAATCTCGAAGGCACCTTATCGAATGGCCCCGGCGGAGCTAAGGGAGCTTAAGGCACAGTTTTAGGATCTGATGAATAAGGGGTATGCAAGACCCAGTGTGTCGCTTTGGGGAATGCCGGTGTTATTCATGAGGAAGAAGAATGGTTCACTTAGACTTTGTGTAGATTATCGAGAGTTGAATAAAGTAACCATCAAGAACAAGTATCTTTTGCCGTGCATTGATGATCTGTTTGATCAGCTGCAAAGATTTTGTGTCTTCTCGAGATTTATCTGCAGTCAGGTTACCACCAATTGAGGGTAAAGGCCGAGGATATTCCTAAGACTGCTTTTTGGACATGGTACAGGCATTATGAGTTCACAGTAATGCCTTTTGGATTGACTAATGCCCCTGTCACATTTATGGATTTGATGAATCGAGTATTTAAGCCGCTCTTGGATAGTTTCGTAGTAGTATTCATTGATGATATTTTGATTTACTTTCAGAGTGATGTGGAGCATGAGGAGCACTTGAGGATGGTATTGCAACTTCTGAGAGAAAAGGAGTTGCATGGCAAGTTGAAGAAGTGCGAGTTTTGGCTTCGAAAAGTTGCTTTCTTGGGCCATGTGATTTCAGCAGTTGGAGTGGTAGTTGACCCGAAGAAGATAGATGCAATTCGGGATTGGCTCAGACCGACGACGGTTACTGAGGTAAGGAGTTTTCTTGGATTGGCTGGTTATTACCGTCGATTTGTGGAAGGCTTTGTGAAGCTTTCCACACCCCTCACTCGATTGACTCGTAAAGGAATTAAGATCATTTGGAGTGAGGACTGCCAGAGGAGTTTCGATGAGTTGAAGTAGAGACTAATGTTAGCTCTTATTCTTGCTCTTCCAGCTATGGAGGAAGGATTTGTGATCTTCAATGATGCGTCACACAGTGGGTTGGGTTGTATATTGATGCAGCATGGTAGGGTAATTGCTTATACTTCCCGGCAGCTAAAGTACTATGAGAAGAATTACCCTACGCATGACTTGAAGCTTGCCGCTGTGGTGTTTGCACTGAAGTTGTGGTTGCATTACCTGTATGGTGAGCGCTGTGAGATCTTTACAGACCACAAGAGTCTCAAGTATCTGTTCGCCCAGAAGGAATTGAATCTGAGACAGTGCTGATGGGTGCATTTGATAAAGGATTATGATATTAGCATTCAGTATCACCCCGGCAGGACGAATGTGGTGGCAGATGCGTTGAGTAGGAAGTCAGTGCAGAGCCTCAGTATGATGATCACCCAGCAGAGACCATTACTAGAGGAGTTACGGCAATTGGGACTCGAGGTGGTGTCCCTTGGGACCACTGAGACTAATGTTTATGGTTTTGCAGCCCACTCTGTTTGATAAGATCAGAGAGAAGTATAGTGTAGACCCTCATTTGCTAAGAATTCAAGAGCAGATAGAGAGAGGACAGACATGGGACTTTGTTGTTGACAGTTCGGGAGTATTGTGGTACAGGGACCGACTGTGTGTGTGTAACATTCCGAACTTCTAAAGTTATGAAGTTACGGTGTATGTTAGTGTGGAAGGCCATTTAACTGGTTCCGGTGAAGTTCGGGAGCATTCGGGTGTTTTCGGTGCGCATTGGGCGCGAAAACGAAACCCGCAAGGCTATGTTGTATCGTGGACTAAATTCGGCATAAGTGTGGATGAAAAAATGATGTAAGTATGCTCGAAAATATGTTTTGGGGGTCTCGGTACGATTAGAGATGAATCAGAGGCCCTATGAGGAAAAAGAAACGAAACGGAGAAGAAACGGACTAAAGCTGAAAACTGCAGAAAATTGGCTAAGTCCTAAAAATGTAAGATTTTTGGACCTACGGGGTCTGGTCCCTCAAGCCAAGGACCGATCCCCGTAGCCCAAATTTGCTCAGTGCGGGCAGTGCACAAATTGGCAAGTTGAGGGGCTTTCTTGCAATTATTTGCAAGTGGGGTTAAATGGGAGATGGTGTGAGCTCTCTCCCCTCATTTTTCACACATGCAACCCTAAAACTCTCCCTCTCTCTCTCTATGAGCTCTCTCTCTCTCTAGAAGGGGAACAAGATGAGGAATTGGAGGAGACCAAAGATTGGAGAAGAAGCCCCATCTTCTCCTTCTTCTTCCTTGAGTTTGGAGAAAGCTTTGGAGGTAAGCTTCAATGCCCTTTAATGGTAGATCTCTAGAGCTTCATTTGTATGCCCTAGAAATGGATTTAGTAGAACCCCTAGATGCTAAATGGATGACTATTGTATGAATTAGGAGGTTATATGCTGATTTCTTACAATAGTGCATCTTAGGGCTCAAAAGGAGGGTTTTGGGCAATGTAAGGGTTTGATCTAAATTAACCCTATGTAAATCTAGTTGCTAGGTATTCTAACGCGATGATGAAGTCGGTTCGGCGATCCGTCGAGCCTACGTGAAGATATTGGCGAAAAGGATGTTTTCGGCTTCGTTTCCGCCTAGAGGGCCGAGGCGACGTCCAAAAATCATGAAACGGATTCCTAGCATCGCGGCATCATGTTATAGACCTTTAAAATCCAAGGCCGCGAATTGACGCACGGTTGGTGACCATTTGCAAGATCGGGCCAAACCGGACAACGAAAATTGCAGGAGGCCGATTACAAGTGACTACAAGCAATCGGAACGCGATAATAGGTGGGTTGTGCTTCACCGAAGCGACTAGGTCGCCTCCATATCAAAGTAGAGTATGAATTCTCATTGATGCATATATGAATAATTGTAGTTAATTGCATAGATGAATGCATAGGGTGGATGCCGTGAGTATGCATGAGATGCTATGTAATAACTACTTTGTATGAATGTATATGCATGTTGACGCATTAAAGAATATGCTAGATGATGATTGCATAATGACATAGTCTAGAAATGCTAAATGAAATGCATGATTGCATGTTGATATATATGCATAGTGGAATAAGTGCTAGGTGCATTTTTGAGTTATGAGATCGTGTTAGAAAAAACATACATGTTGACATATGGTAAATTATGTTAGGTAAGATGTATGTTGGCATTGTGAGCATGTACTAGAGATATGTAACTATAGTACTTGATGTGGACAATTATGATGTCAAGTAGATCGAGTGGCATTGAACCTAGTGTTATGAAACATAAGTTGAACATGAACCTAGTGTCGTAAACATAGGTTGGATACGAGTGGCATCGAACCTAGTGTTAGTAAACATAAGTTGAACAAGTGAACCTAGAAGTGGAATCTAGGTAGAGATGGCATAGAACCTAGCGTGGCATTAAACCTAGGTTGTAAACATAGTGGTAGAGTGACCACTAGGATGTGCATGGATCGAACCTAGAGAGGTCGACGGTATAGGGTGTGTAATTACCCTAGAGACTTGGGAAATGGATTTCGGGATCCCAGGACTTGTGAACTCGATAGTTCTTGGCTGCGGGTGTGTGTGGCATATTCCCCTCCCACCGGAAGAACTTCGAGGATAGGATTGTGGAAGAATCTTAGACCGCTAGGGTGTGTGTGGCATATTCCCCTCCCTATCAGGGGTCTTGGGCCGCGAGTGTGTGTGGCATATTCCCCTCCTACCGGAAAGATCCCTGACCACGGATGTACGCAGGTGGCGACCCGTTGGCGATGTGGTTTGTGAATTGAAGGCTGAGGTGTAAGTGAGATGTCCTTCGCCTCGAGCCGTGCAGAGCGCGGTACTCCGCAGTTGATTGACTCGAGGCCGAGTCGGGTGGCTAGCTTGGTTAAGATAGATGAAACCTTAAGGACTAATGGTGAATAACATGGATCTAAGGTAGTAGAAACCTTAGAAGTTAGTTGAATGTGAGCTAGATAGCGAGATAGAAGTAGAATCAGTAAATCTACTTATGTTGCTTCATTCTTGCATGATTTGCATATAGCATGGCGTTATTACATTCATGAGGCAAAAGCATGTAAATGTTAGTTGCATAATTATGATGTTATATCTATTTGTTGAACTAAAATATTGTTTGCCTCCTTTGGACCTGTTGGTCGAGCTTTTCCCTTGGGTGGCCGTACCCACTGGAAATTATGGAGTTAGTTCTCACCCCATGTTGTTTCGAGGTGTTACATGTTCGCACGTGAGCGGTGCGGCGGAGCCAGGGAAGGGCGTAGCTCCGTAGGTAGCACCCTACCCCAGAGACCAGAGATAGCAGTACCCCGAGTCGGCATAGCCTAAGGATATAGAAGATGAAAAGAACAGAGGAAAAATGCATCGAAATTGTAAAAGTTGTAATAACTTAGATTGTATTTGGATGAAATCAACTTGTAAATATGATGTAAAATGCACGTGTATGAATGCATGTAATAATTTAGCTGTTTATGTTTTTGATACTTCCTTATGCAATCTATATGTTGAATACAGTTCCTGGTTGGAACCTCTTGTATTGTATTGATTGCGACGTCTAGGATGTACAGGGAAAACTCTGTCCGTCCGGCGGTCTGTTGGCGTCTCCAAATCCCACCAAATAGGCGGGTGTCGGGGCGTGACAGTGTGCCTATAGATTCAGAGATCCGAGAGGAGATTTTGAGAAAGGCTCATTACTCGCCTTATACGGTTCACCCTGATGGAACCAAGATGTATAAAGATTTGAAGGCACACTTCTAGTGGAATGGGATGAAGAGAGACATTGGAAGATTTGTGGCTCTGTGTCTGACTTGCCAACAGGTGAAGGCAGAGCATCGGGTACCTGCCGGCAAGTTTCAAAATCTTCCAGTGCCAGAGTGGAAATGGGATCAGATCACCATGGACTTTGTCGTAGGTTTACCGAGAGCTCTGGGTGGATTTGATGCTATTTGGATGATAGTGGATAGACTACCCAAGTCTGCCCACTTCCTATCGGTACAGACCACTTGGTCTAGGGAGCGACTTGCCCAGTTGTACTTGGATGAGATAGTCAGATTACATGGAGTATGTAATATACCGAAAATTCGGAAAATAAATATCGAACTTTAGTCAAATTGACCAAAGTGCGAGGATGGAACACTTCGGAAAGTCCGAAGGTGTTAAAATGATCAAAAGTGAGTTGTGGAAGGTTTTCGAGAGCTAAAGAATCAAATTCTGCGAAACTGCAGATTTTCAGCTCTCGGGGACCGGTCCCTGGTGGGAGAGACCGGTCCCCGAACGTGTAAGAAATGAGACAGCCGAAAAATCGGCTAAGTCCTGGAAGATTAGCTCTCGGGAACCGGTCTCTACCTGAGAGACCGGTCCCCCAGAGACCGGTCCCATCGGAGAGAGAGACCGGTCGCATCGCGCGCAGCGACTCTGGCTACGCAGGGTGGACGTTCGGGAACCGGTCCCTGCTCGGGGAGACCGGTCTCTGCCTGCGAAAACTGCCCAGTTCGGGCAGTGTATTAAAGTGAAAGTTGAGGGGTTTATTTGCATTTTGGCAACCCATTGAGTATAGTAATGGGGTAAATGAGATTTTCTCTCATTTTCACCCCCTCAAACACTCTCTTCTCTCCCTCTCTCTCTCTAGAAGACAAAAGAGAAGAAGAAGAAAGAAAGAAAAGAAGGAAAAGAAGAGGAAGAAAGTGGAGAAGAAGAAGAAGAAGTGAAGAAACTCCTTCTCCTTCATCTCTAGCTTGAAGAAAAGGCAAGCTTTGAGGTAAGCTTTGCCCTTTTTCATGTTAACTCCTAAACTAGGGTTTTGGAAAACCTAGAAATGGTTTTTATGGAGCTTTTGGAGTATTGGGAGCTTTTCTTTTGCTTCATTTGAGATCAAAGCCATGGAAATGGTGAAGCTTGAGGTGAGCTTCATCACCTCTCATGGTGAAACCCTAAGTAGGGTTTTGATTTGTCTAAAGATGGTTCTAATGGATTATTTAGAGTGTAATGAAGCTACTTTTGCTTCCCAATGAGATCAAACCCTAGGTTTTATATATGCATTGGAGCTAGGGCACCAAACTGGGGCTTTTGCTCATGAGGGTTTCTAAGTGCAATTGACCCTCTAAAAACCTAATTGGGGGTATTTCCGACGCGTTGGTGCGCTCGGAATAGCATTTCGTAAAGTCAAAGTAAAGTTATGAGCAAAATGGCCTTATAAGGGTTCGTTTTGCCGCAGGTAAAGAACGAAGCATCTAAAAATCCCAAGAAAATCATCGAGGCACCTTTGAAAGCCTACAAGGTGGGTGGTGCTTCCCAAACTCATTGAAATTCTCTCTATGCCTAATGTGTCATTCCTTGAGCATATGTTCTATATATTGTTGCATGCATTTTAGGGTAAAACAATGATGAAATGTGATGATTGCATGATTGTGAGCGCAACTTGCATAATGAGATGGTTGAGAACCTAATAATGTCAAAACCCTAGAAGTATGCATGAGAAAATATGTGAGCACCCAAAGTGAGCAAAAGAACAGAGTGGCACAATGACATAGATCGAGTGGCATTCGATAAAGCTAATGTGAAATGACACTAGAGTTAGTGTGATGTAAAGAATTAAAGTGATGTAAAGAATGATGAAAATGACGACGAGTAAAGCTAAAGTAAAGTGGGCAATAAGAACAAGAATGCTAGAGTTAGCAAAAGTAAAAGAAATGCAAAGAACAATGATTGCTAGCAACGTTTGAGTACGTTAGTGTAAGAAATGTAAGAGTAATGAGAACGATTGAATAAAGTGATGTAAAGAACACTAGAGCTAGTGTAAGTCAAGATTGAACTGATAATCCTTTGAGTTAAGGATATGATCATACTTGCATTGAGTTCGTGCTCGAGGCGTCGCTCCCCCTCGGGCGATGCGCTCCGCGAGTTATGCAATCCGGTTGGAGTACAGACCGTAGGACGGTCCTAGCTGTGAGTTCCTGCATGATGGACTAATGTGAAGAAGTTAATGTGGCGAACCCGGGTAGCCTTGAGATTAAAGAATTAAAGAGAAA
Source organism: Ananas comosus (assembly GCF_001540865.1). Classification (NCBI taxonomy): domain Eukaryota; kingdom Viridiplantae; phylum Streptophyta; class Magnoliopsida; order Poales; family Bromeliaceae; genus Ananas; species Ananas comosus. Next base: position 7,795,693 of record NC_033621.1, read on the forward strand.
GAACAAAGGTAAAGAAAAAAGAACAAAGAGTTAAAGTAAAAGATAAAGAAGATTGCATAATCTGAGCATTTATTCAATGTTGCAGGCCATATCCTTGCTTTTGTTCAGCATATTAGCTATGTTATGACTTGGTATGAAATCTTACTTTATCCTTTCTATTATGCCTGATGGAGTTGTCGTAGTGGAAAATCGTGATGTTATGGGGCCGAACCCACTTGGAAATTGTTGTAGTCTACACCCCACTATTATCTACAGAGCCGGACGAGCGAGCCGCGCGAGCGACGCGGTAAGGGATATCGCCACAGTAGTCATGAGGCACGAGCTTGGGTTATCATTTTGTTAGTAGATTACGCCTCTTTTATCATATCTTTGTATTTGATATCTTAAGCATGCTGATGTGAAAGCAAAGTAAGAAAAGATGTTAGTGTTCATTTTGAAGTAAATGTGATGTAAAAGAAATGATGAAAGAATGTAAAGATTTTGGAATGTAAGAATTCGTTAAATTACTAGATGAATGCAATGTATGTGATCCAAAATGAATCATATTACTTGAGAATGTTTAGTTTCCTTTTTCTTTCACTAATGGCTATTGCTTACCCTCGTGTAAGCCGTTTGTGTATGTTTCCGCTAGTGCACTTCTTATTGAAAATGTACATGTGATGAGCCTTGGGCGGATAGGGGAAACTCTGTCCGTTCGGCGTCTGTTTGACGTGCTCGGGTCGGGCCAAATTGGCATCGGTCCCGGGGCGTGACAGAGTACCTACCTCGATTGTATCAAATAGAGACTCGAGGTTCGTCTCGCATTTCTGGAGGAGCCTTCAGGTGGCTTTAGGTACGCAGCTTCACTTCAGCACGGTATTTCATCCACAGACAGATGGTCAGTCGGAGCAGACCATTCAGACTTTAGAGGACATGTTGAGAGCTTGTGTCCTGGATTTTGGAGGAGGGTGATATCGACATTTGAGATTGGTTGAGTTTGCGTACAACAACAACTATCAAGCGAGCATTCGAATCGCTCTGTTTGAAGTGTTGTATGGACGCAAGTGTCGATCACCCTTGCATTATAGTGATGTGGGTGAGAGAAAGACTTTCACCCTTGCATTGGAGTGATGTGGGTGAGAGGAAGACTTTGGGCCCTAATATTCTGTTGGAAGTATAGGAAAAGGTAAGAATTGTGCTACGACACCTTGAGATTGCCCAGAATTGACAGAGGAGTTATGCTGATACCCGGAGACGAGACTTGGAGTTTCAGATGGGTGACCATGTTTTTCTGAAATTCTCGTCGTCCAGAGGGATTCACAGATTTGGGGTTCGTGGAAAGCTCAGTCCACTTTCTTAGCCCTTTCGAGATTTTGGAGTGATCGGGCCAGTGGCTTACAGGATTGCACTACCACCTCGACTTTCTAGCATTCACGATATGTTCCACGTCTCGACTTTGAGGAGATACGTGTTTAACCCCTCACACGTGATTGACTTCACTCCACTTGAGTTAGGCGAGGACCTAAGATACGAGCAGCGACCAGTGCAGATTCTTGCTCGCAAGACGAAAGAATTGCATAACCGGGTCATACCGTACGTGAAAGTGCAGTGGAGTAATCACGATGAGCGTGAGGCGACTTGAGAGCTGGAGGCTGTGATGCGAGAGTCCTACCCCTACTTGTTAGAGGTACCGTATTTAGGTATGATTTTAAGTTTCGAGGACGAAACTTTTTATCGTGGGAGAGAATGTAGTGTCTCTGGGGTTTAGCTGTCGGGCTGACTGTAGCATCAGTGGCATCGACACATCTGTAGAGTGTCGGGACTAGTTAGAGTCGTTTTGGTGCGAAATAGACGCAAAAACGGACTGAGAGTTGTGAGAGTTGGAGTTCGAACACTGAAATCTGCAAAAGCAGGATTCTGAGTGTTGTGTACCGGTACCAGAAAGGAGTACCGGTACCCTAGAGGGATTACCTGAACAGTTTCTCTCGGGTTTGTGCAACTTGGTGTTGCGTACCGGTACTTGTTGGTGAGTACCGGTACTAGGACTGGGTACTGGTACTACATCGGGCCAGTACCGGTACACGATCACTATCCGCGTGCTGGGTACCGATGATCGAATTGAGTACCGGTACTCAGGCGGCAGGTTTGAGTTGGTAAGGGGTCTTTTGGTCATTTCGCCATGGCATTTATTCCAATCGACCCCCAACTCGTATATATGTGTAGGAAGTTTGGAGAACGTGCGGTTAGCTTCCCATCCTCTCTCTCTCTAGCTAATTGGAACTCGATCTCAGTTTCATTCTTCTAGCTTTGGAGGTTTGCTCACGCACCGCGGTTGTTTCCGTTTAGGTTGTTCCGACACGGGACTTCTTCTAGCGACTTCTAGTCGGTGTTGGACAAGCGTTTGAGGTGGGTTAATGTTTACCGAAATCATTAGAATTCCTCCTAAGTCATAGAGTTGTCAGCATGTAGTTTCTTGTTTTGATCATCATGTTTAGTAGCTCGAATTCATGGATTTGCATGTTTTATATGAAATCTGAATTTGGAGCATAATCTACTGATGTTAAATAAATGTTTACATGCTGAACTGGAATTTGATTTAGGAGAAAACTAGTTAAACCTACACTTGTCACTTTCTGAAAAGTTAACAAATTTAGCTTCAGGAGATGTTTTCCTTTTTGTATCACCGCTGTTACCGCGTCGTGGATACCTAGATTAGTGTAGGTTGAATTTACGCTTGTGCTGAGGGGCCGAGCTCGTTTTACAGTAGAGTTTGGATTGTTTCGTATTGTCGGGTACCGTCGGAGCTGACGGTGGACCTAGATGTTTGCATCTTATATCAGATTGTGCCGAGGGCACGTGAGCTTAAGTTGTTAGACCAGTTTGACCCATTTGTATTGACTATAGCCTGTATGAGCCTGATTAAGCTTGACAGAGATATGCTTACATACTCGGTTGGGTCGCGCCCAAGAGTGATGCTCCGGAGTGAGGCTTTACTTGCGTTGATGTCGTAGCCGTCCCGTTTGGGCAGTTTCTTGGACCGGCCACCCCTGTGGGTGGTGTGCGGTGTAGTTTGGATACAGGCTGGACTGGCCAGTTGTTGAGATTGGGTCAGTGTGTAACTAGTGATGCATTTCTATGTCTATATAGAGTAGGGTTTGGATAGCGGTAGTCTAGTGGCATATAGCTGTAGAGTTTCTTCCAGCTAATTTTTACTATCCTTTGCATACCATTACTGTAGACTTAGCAGGTAGGCCGTTGGGGTCGGTGATGGTACCCACTGAGGACTACTCTATTTTGCAATAGTTTTCACACCCAGTTGTTGTCACCTTTTTTTTGCAGAGCCATCCGCTGCTGTTGCTGTTGATTCTGGCTGCGGTAAGGGAGCCGCGATGTCACGCCCCGAGCCCGCCTCTTTGGTCGGATTCGGGCACGCCAACAGACCGCCGAACGGACAGGGTTTCCCCTGTACCGCGGACAGAGTCTCCCCTGTACGTTCAAGGCGTCGCAATCAACACAATGTACGAAGTTCCAACCAGGAACACATTTCAACTAAAGATTGCATAAGGAAGTATCAAAAACATAAATCTACTTGCTATTACAAGCATTCATCTCACATACTACATTTTACATTCCACATTACATTCTTTTACATTGATCCTCAACTTCCAATTATACAATCAAGTTCTTAACATGCTTATTACAACATTGTTCTTACAATTATCACATTTTTGGTTCTTTGCATTTTATACCCCTAAGAAGCCGACTCAGGGTGCTGCTATCTGGTCTCAGTGGTAGGGCGCTAACTACGGAGCTACGCCCTTTCCTCGCGCCGCCGCGCCGCTCGCGTGTGAACCTGTAAAACCCCGAAACAACGTGGGGTGAGAACTAACTCCATAGTTCCCAGTGGGTACGGCCACCCAAGGGAAGAGCTCGACCATCAGGTCAAAGGAGGCAAACAACATGTTAGTCCAATAGATAGATATGAAATCATAAATCATGCAACTAACATTACCATGCTTTTGCCTCACAACATGCAATATGCAAATTATGCAACTCATATAGTAGATTAATTGCTTCTACACTTTATTCTTATCCATTCTTTACTTTTACTCATTCTTTACTTTACTAGCTATTCTTTAGCATTAACCCTTCTTTATTCTTTATTACTTGTCATTCTTTAGCATTAGCCTTTTCTTATTCTTGATTCTTCATTCTTTATTCTTTACGCTTTACTAAGGGTACTCACACCTTAGTAATATTATACACATTAGCCTTTCTTTCCTAAGGTTACTTTACCTTAGCCAACTTTGCCATCCGACTCGGTCTTGAGTCAATCAACTGCGGATAGTCCGCGCTCTGTCCGGCTCGAGGTGAAGGAACTCTCACATGCACCTCAGCCTTCAATCACAAACCACATCGCCCAACGGGTCGCCCAGAGCTGCGTACACCCGTGGTCAGGGATCCCCCGGTGGGAGAGGAACATGCCGCATACACCCGCAGCCGAGATCCCCGATAGGGAGAGGAACATGCCACATGCACCCTAGCGCTCATTGTTCTTGCTCATTAACAAGCCTCGAAGTTCTTCCGGTGGGAGAGGAACACGCCACATGCACCCGCGGCCAAGAACTATCGAGCTTGTATGCTGCACTAGCAGCCGCTGCACTAGCAGCAGGGATTCCGGAATCCACTTTACATTACTCAAGGGTTGGTCTCACCCTATGTTATCGACCTATCTAGGTCCAAGCCTTTACTCAACCTAAGTTAATACATTAGGTTCAATGTCATTATCTTCTTAGCCTAGGTTCATTGACACTAGGTCCAACATTCTTTATCACCTAAGTTCATTTGACTCTAGGTTCTATATCATTACATTTACAACCTAGGTTTATTTGACTCTAGGTTCAATGCCACTCATGTTCTTGTTTTCCTAGTTGTCCACACCTAGGAATTATACTTGACATGCCACTCGTGAATAACCTATGTTCATCGACACTAGGTTCATTATTACTTTTGTTTAACCTATGTCCTTGACACTAGGTTCAATGCCACTCGATCTATAGGTGCATTTATGTCAACTTACACACATCCTTTACTTAGCATTCTTATCTTATCATTATGCATGCTTTCTACTTTATGTCATTTTAACATATTCTCACAATATGGATCATACATTTAGCTCATATGTTTACTTAACATACATCTCAACATGCCTTTAACATTTTACTCATGCTTCATCAAACATTTCTATAACATGTCACAAGCATTAGCTTAGTGTTCTTACATTATGTCAATATGCATACTTTTAGCATTTCCTATTATGACAACATGCATTTCTCAACATACATCTTATATGATCATTACTTGGCACATATTACATGCATTACTTAACATCTATCACATGCATTCATTTCTTAGCATCTTTATCATGGCATTGTATACATTTATTAGCATCATTATGGTGCATTCTTACTTAACATTCTTATTATGCATTCTTACTTAACATTCTTATCATGCATCAATAGTGAAACACACTACACTTTGGCATGAAGGCGACCTAGTCGCTTCGGTAAGCACAACCCACCTTTTAACGCTTTCCGATTGCTTGTCGTCACTTGCAATCGGCCTCCCGCGGCACCCGTGACCCGGTTTGGCCCGAACTCTTGCGCGACCACCCGAACGGCCACCAATCCGCGATCCGTCTGTTCGGGAGTTTATTCCCCGACATCGCGATGCTCCCGATCCATTTTCATGATTTTTGGAGGCTTATCCCGCGTGCTGCGGCTATCTGTACCAAAACAGATTGTTTCGTCAATAACTTCGCGTACACTCGTCGGATTGTCGAACCGAGCGCACCAACGCGTTCGTTATACCCCCAATTAGGTTTGTATAGGGTCAATTGAGATCAAAACCCCTCACAAGTAAAAGCCCTCTTTTTGGAGCCCTAGATGCAATTATAGCAAAATACTCCAATTCATCTCATGAATCAAGCATAAACCATCTATTTAGCATGCTAAGATTCCATTAAAATCATCTTTAGAGTATAAGAACTTAACCCTAAAGATCTACCATTAAAGCTCCAAGAAGCTTACCTCAAGAAGCTTGCTCCAAGGTGAAGAAGAAGATGATGGAGGGAAGCTCTCCACTTGCTTCACCTTCTTTTCCTTTTCTTCTTCTTCTTTCTCTTCTTCTTCTTCTCTTCTCCTTTCCTTTCTAGAGAGAGAGAGGGAGAGTTTTGGGGGTGAAATGATAAGGGAAAGAGAGAAAGAGAGGTTCTAATCCTCTCTATACACTCAACTCATGCACAAAATGCCAACAAGTCCCTCAACAATCCTCTTCTTGCATCAGCCCAAACTGGGCATTTTCGGGGTTCTGAGACCGGTCCTTGCGGTGAGAGACCGGTCCCCGAAAGGCCAGAATTCCAGACTTAGCCAATTTTTCAGCATTTTCAGCCTTTATCCTTTTTCACTCCGTTTTCGCTCGTTTTCGCTCGTTTGACCTCCGTTTCTTTTCAAATCGAACCGAGACTCTCCAAACATGTTTTCAAACATGTTTTCATCATCTTTTCATCCACGCTAATGCCGGATTTAGTCCATGGTCCAACATAGCCTTTCGGGTCCCGTTTTCGCGCCCTATGCGCACCGAAGCACCCGAATGCTCCCGAACTTCGCCGGAATGATTCCAATGGCTTTCTAAGCTAACATACATCGTAACTTCATGAATTAGAAGTTCGGTATATTACATTCTCCACCCCTTAAAAAGAGTTTCGTCCGCGAAACTCAAACCACACCTCAATTCAGCTCCTCGAGCAATTGAGGGCACTAATGCACTTTTACACTTCGGAAGGGCTTTACACTCTTTGGAACTATCCAAGAGGACTACTACGGAGCTCATGATACCAAACGCATCCAACTTTGCAAGGCACATCTCACAAAGTGCATTACGGTCTCCGTCACTCTAGGGGATAGCGCAAGTCGAAACTCGACGACTCTACGCGCTCCAACACCACTTGCACTCGGCACACACAAAGAACTCTTCTTTGCATTTACTTCCCCTTCAGGGAATGCGTTCCAAATCAATCACCGACATTGCCTAAAAGCAATATCATCGGTGCATCGCTTCATCGTAAGTGCTCTAATTCCGCACTAAACTTTAACTTTGACGTGAGATGGCCCACCTCGGCGCATCCCAATTCCAATCCTCGAACTCCACGTGGCTTGCCATTAGCTCAAGGTTTCACCAAGAGCACTTCATCACCTGATACCATATGCCACGATCAACATCACATCACTTTCGCAACAACTCACACGAACACTTCGTTCGTGAATTCAAGTCAAACTCCTCGATAAGGCTACCTGCCAAATCGCTTTCCTCGGTCTTCATTGGTGGTCCAAAGGCCACCAATACTACGTAGGCCCACAGCCTAAACCTGTCTCAATATACGCGCAGCGCCTCTCGCTCGCAAGCGTAGACCCAATCATCACTGGGGCGAAATTCTCACTTGGGAATTCGCACACACTCCAACCAGGAGCAACTAAAATCCCAAACCATTACAAATCCTTGGGTTGGGTCACAATCGTACTCTCGGTATTCTCTCAATCGCATTACACGCTCTATCGAGCAATGCGTGTCACTACCGGCTCCTATGCACCTAGTGCGAGCCACTAGCCCCACGAGTGATTCATGGCACACTTCACACCGGGCAATGCCCAAGTGCTATTGCCAACAAACTCACTCGGCCGATCCATATTCGCACTCCACGAGTACCTATACTCGAGCGTTATACGCTACAATAGCGTGCTACCATAAGCCTGGGTCTTGGGCAATCTTGCCCCAGCACAATGCAACCGGTCTCACCCAGAGGGACCGGTCTCTCGGGGACCGGTCTCTCCCGCAGGGACCGGTTCCCGAGAGCTTGTTTTCTGGGACTTAGCCAATTTTTCTCCTCTGCTGGGCTTCTCACGCGTTCGGGGACCGGTCTCTCCAGCAGGGACCGGTCCCCGAGAGCCCAAAAACTGCAGTTTGCAGATTTTGATTCTTAAGCTCTCGAAAACCTCCCACAATGCACTTTTACTCATTCTAACGCCTTCGGTCTTTCCGAAGCATAGCAACCTCGCACTTCGGTCAATTTGACTAAAGTTCGACATTTACTTTCCGAATTCTTCGGCATATCACATTCTTGGTCCTTACTATACTACTACATAGATAGTAGTAATTAACTATATGCTCAATGCATGTGACGCTCCAACTTTACATCATGCCGAAACACATAACTGCATGAATAACTCATACCTGCCACGACGTCGTCAGCAGCAGGTCCCACAAGCTGGGTCGCGTGTCCATAGCCACTTGGCGCCCGCCGCGGACCCCTCGGTTGCATCACTGTCATCGCTCGCTCTCCCGACCGTGCCGCAGGTGGCACACCCGCCGGCTGTCCCGGAGAGGAAAAAGCCGTCGCCAACACTAAGGCCCGGCTATCACCTTGCGGACACTCATCCCGCATATGGCCTGGCTGCCCACAACGGATACATCTTCCATCACGCAGCGCACACCGCCGCGCCTGGTGGGTACCACCACAAATCACACAACCTGGGGAGGATCGAGTAGAGGACGTCTTCGAGTGGCGCCTAGAACTTGACTGCCCACCCGAACTGTTCGACAATTGCCTCACCCCTCCCCGCTCATGCTTATGAGATTCGCGCTCCTCATGCACGAAAGCCTCGCCATGCTCTGCCCACAATGCTCGGTCCAACACCTCCGCGAAGGTTGTGAGCTTGAGGATTTGCACCTTCTCGTAAATATCTGGTCGAAGTCCACGTAAGAACCAATCGGCCATATCCTTGTCATCCCGTACCACATCCGGGACACAATTCACGATACGGGAAAACTCCCGTTCGTACTCCCGCACTGAGCGGTCTCCTTGACGCAGCTTCCTGAACCTGTCCTGAAGCTTTCGCTTTTCACTGTCGGGGAAGTAAGCTGAGAATACCAATCCCCGAAACTCATCCCATGCCATAGGAGGAAGACTAGGCGATCGGTTCCGCCGAATGCCTTTCCACCACACCTTCGCCGATTGCTTCAAGCAATGCACGGCTAGGGGTACCTTGTCCCGCTCCAATGTGTACAGCTCCTCAAAGAGCGTTTCCATGGAGTCAATCCACATATCCACAATCCAGGGATCGACATTCTCTCCATCGAAGGTAGGCGGATCAAACTTTACGAAGGTCATGAGGGCCGCCAAAGCCCGCTCTTTCTCCGCCTCCGCCAATGCACTTTCGGGAGTCGGATCGCCCGACCCCGACGGAACCATCTCTGCTGCAAGCCCTGCCCGTCCTCGACGAGCCGCAACTGGCGCAGCCACTAGCTGCTCCACGGTCTCTTGGAGTCTCTTGATCCGTTCTTCCTGGCGCATAGCAGCCTCCTGCTGACGCTGCACTACGCCCACAAGCATTCCCAACTGTTCACGGAGCTCCGAGTTTCCTCTCGCTCCGGATTGCTCAGGAACATCACTTGTCCCATCCCGCGTCGATCTAGCCGAAGATCGCCTACGCGGTGCCATCGTTCCCTGACACATGACAACTCGATTAATTCTCAACCTTCGAGGTCGAGTACAAAACATTTAACATTGACTCAAATCGGGCGAAAGTTATACAAGGGCGTCTATTCTCATCACTCGGTTTCATGTTGTCGTACGCCCAACATGAACACACTCGGTTGAGAATAAACCACACCTTGAATCTACCTCTAACATCCATTATAGAGGTTTACCACATAACCCAATCATTAACCTTTCGCCACAAGTCACCAGTCCTCGTCTCTCACGAGCCTTAATCTCCTATGGTTTACTATCCTAGGGTCTCCTAGGTCAAGCTAAACCATTTTCTTTAAACTCTTTTATGTTCTTTTTATGTTCTCTCTATGTTCTTTTTATGTTCTTTTTATGCTCTGATACCATCTTATCTGTCACGCCCCGAGCCCGCCTCTTTGGTCGGATTCGGGCACGCCAACAGACCGCCGAACGGACAGGGTTTCCCCTGTACCGCGGACAGAGTCTCCCCTGTACGTTCAAGGCGTCGCAATCAATACAATGTACGAAGTTCCAACCAGGAACACATTTCAAGCAAAGATTGCATAAGGAAGTATCAAAAACATAAATCTACTTGCTATTACAAGCATTCACATTCATACATTTTTACATCACAATTCTCATTTGATTCTTACATTAGCTTTCACTTAACTTCCAAATACAATCCGATTTTAACATAGTTATTACAACATTGTTCTTACAATTATCACATTTTTGGTTCTTTGCATTTTATACCCCTAAGAAGCCGACTCAGGGTGCTGCTATCTGGTCTCAGTGGTAGGGCGCTAACTACGGAGCTACGCCCTTTCCTCGCGCCGCCGCGCCGCTCGCGTGTGAACCTGTAAAACCCCGAAACAACGTGGGGTGAGAACTAACTCCATAGTTCCCAGTGGGTACGGCCACCCAAGGGAAGAGCTCGACCATCAGGTCAAAGGAGGCAAACAACATGTTAGTCCAATAGATAGATATGAAATCATAAATCATGCAACTAACATTACCATGCTTTTGCCTCACAACATGCAATATGCAAATTATGCAACTCATATAGTAGATTAATTGCTTCTACACTTTATTCTTATCCATTCTTTACTTTTACTCATTCTTTACTTTACTAGCTATTCTTTAGCATTAACCCTTCTTTATTCTTTATTACTTGTCATTCTTTAGCATTAGCCTTTTCTTATTCTTGATTCTTCATTCTTTATTCTTTACGCTTTACTAAGGGTACTCACACCTTAGTAATATTATACACATTAGCCTTTCTTTCCTAAGGTTACTTTACCTTAGCCAACTTTGCCATCCGACTCGGTCTTGAGTCAATCAACTGCGGATAGTCCGCGCTCTGTCCGGCTCGAGGTGAAGGAACTCTCACATGCACCTCAGCCTTCAATCACAAACCACATCGCCCAACGGGTCGCCCAGAGCTGCGTACACCCGTGGTCAGGGATCCCCCGGTGGGAGAGGAACATGCCGCATACACCCGCAGCCGAGATCCCCGATAGGGAGAGGAACATGCCACATGCACCCTAGCGCTCATTGTTCTTGCTCATTAACAAGCCTCGAAGTTCTTCCGGTGGGAGAGGAACACGCCACATGCACCCGCGGCCAAGAACTATCGAGCTTGTATGCTGCACTAGCAGCCGCTGCACTAGCAGCAGGGATTCCGGAATCCACTTTACATTACTCAAGGGTTGGTCTCACCCTATGTTATCGACCTATCTAGGTCCAAGCCTTTACTCAACCTAAGTTAATACATTAGGTTCAATGTCATTATCTTCTTAGCCTAGGTTCATTGACACTAGGTCCAACATTCTTTATCACCTAAGTTCATTTGACTCTAGGTTCTATATCATTACATTTACAACCTAGGTTTATTTGACTCTAGGTTCAATGCCACTCATGTTCTTGTTTTCCTAGTTGTCCACACCTAGGAATTATACTTGACATGCCACTCGTGAATAACCTATGTTCATCGACACTAGGTTCATTATTACTTTTGTTTAACCTATGTCCTTGACACTAGGTTCAATGCCACTCGATCTATAGGTGCATTTATGTCAACTTACACACATCCTTTACTTAGCATTCTTATCTTATCATTATGCATGCTTTCTACTTTATGTCATTTTAACATATTCTCACAATATGGATCATACATTTAGCTCATATGTTTACTTAACATACATCTCAACATGCCTTTAACATTTTACTCATGCTTCATCAAACATTTCTATAACATGTCACAAGCATTAGCTTAGTGTTCTTACATTATGTCAATATGCATACTTTTAGCATTTCCTATTATGACAACATGCATTTCTCAACATACATCTTATATGATCATTACTTGGCACATATTACATGCATTACTTAACATCTATCACATGCATTCATTTCTTAGCATCTTTATCATGGCATTGTATACATTTATTAGCATCATTATGGTGCATTCTTACTTAACATTCTTATTATGCATTCTTACTTAACATTCTTATCATGCATCAATAGTGAAACACACTACACTTTGGCATGAAGGCGACCTAGTCGCTTCGGTAAGCACAACCCACCTTTTAACGCGTTCCGATTGCTTGTCGTCACTTGCAATCGGCCTCCCGCGGCATCCGTGACCCGGTTCGGCTCGAACTCTTGCGCGACCACCCGAACGGCCACCAATCCGCGATCCGTCTGTTCGGGAGTTTATTCCCCGACATCGCGATGCTCCCGATCCATTTTCATGATTTTTGGAGGCTTATCCCGCGTGCTGCGGCTATCTGTACCAAAACAGATTGTTTCGTCAATAACTTCGCGTACACTCGTCGGATTGTCGAACCGAGCGCACCAACGCGTTCGTTATACCCCCAATTAGGTTTGTATAGGGTCAATTGAGATCAAACTCAACTATTTACAAAAACCCCTTTTTGGAGCCCTAAATGCAATTATAGCAAAATGCCCCATTTCATCTCATGAATCAAGCATAAACCATCTATTTAGCATGCTAAGATTCCATTAAAATCATCTTTAGAGTATAAGAACTTAACCCTAAAGATCTACCATTAAAGCTCCAAGAAGCTTACCTCAAGAAGCTTGCTCCAAGGTGAAGAAGAAGATGATGGAGGGAAGCTCTCCACTTGCTTCACCTTCTTTTCCTTTTCTTCTTCTTCTTTCTCTTCTTCTTCTTCTCTTCTCCTTTCCTTTCTAGAGAGAGAGAGGGAGAGTTTTGGTGTGGGAGAGTGAGAGAAATGAGGGAAAGAGAGAAAGGATCCTCTCTATACACTCTCATAAGTGCCATTTTGCACTTAAGCCCCTCCACAATGCTTCCCTCGCAACAGCCCAAACTGGGCATTTTCGGGGTTCTGGGACCGGTCCTTGCGGTGAGAGACCGGTCCCCGAAAGGCCAGAATTCCAGACTTAGCCAATTTTTCAGCATTTTCAGCCTTTATCCTTTTTCACTCCGTTTTCGCTCGTTTTCGCTCGTTTGACCTCCGTTTCTTTTCAAATCGAACCGAGACTCTCCAAACATATTTTCAAACATGTTTCATCATCTTTTCATCCACGCTAATGCCGGATTTAGTCAACGGTCCAACATAGTCTTTCGAGTTCCGTTCTCGCGCCCTATGCGCACCGAAGCACCCGAATGCTTCCGAACTTTGTCGGAATGATTCCAATGGCTTTCTAAGGTAACATACATCGTAACTTCACGAATTAGAAATTCGGTATATTACACGCGAGGTAGATCCTTACCTTTCCTGGTCACTGTGCTAGAGGAGTTCCCCCCTTCAGAGGTAGTTTTGAGATGTTACCATGTACATACAGATATGTTTTGTTGTACGCTCTGGATCGAGGTTGTACTTTGGATATTGTATGTATAGTGAGCTTATTATGTTTATATATGTATTTAGCTTTAGCAGCTCTGTACTCCTTTTGTAGCTATCTTCTGCTTACAGGTTCAGCTATCGCTTCATATACATAGGAAATTTCTTTGCATACGGCGGGTCTGTTGGCGAACCCGGAAAAACATAGTAATCCGAGGCGTGACACTGGACCTATTTGAAATAATGATAAAGCATAGGAAAGTAGTTGATATAATTTTTTATGCAGGGGTAATTGAGAAAACTGTTAAAGTGCAAAGAGACTTTTTATAATAGAGCCTAAAATAAAGAAATATACGGGTTCATGGAGGCCCTCAATTGTTCGCCAAGTTGAATAGGATTTTTATTTAATTAAATTTCTTAGATTATTTCTAGCAAATGAATTACTAGTGGAATTATTAAATTTAACTATAGTTTTAAGTTAAATAATTAGAATAATTCAATTTTAAAAGATTAAAAGTTAATAATATATTAATAAAATTGAGGAAGTTAGCTCAAAATAACCTAGAGTTAAAGGGGCCTCCATATAGTTTTTTCTTTATAAAATTAAAATCTATTTTGATAAGTATATTAAGAAGTTATGTACAAAAAAAATAATTTTTGAAAATTATCAGCTAGGTTTCAGACAACTCCAGAATTAAATAAAAGAAAACCTTCTACAAATAAAATTATTACTCTTTGATATGTAAAATTAACATATTTAAATAAAGTTGTAAAAATATTTGTATATAGTGCACATAATAATTTAATTTGTCACATTACCAGACTAGTTGTTAACAGTTTAGTGTAACCATAATTTAAATACAATTTATCTATTTAGTTTGTATAATTATAAAGAAGAAAAATTACCGTAGAGTAGGAGTTATTTCACTATATGCATTTAGGGGCTTTTTGATTATTTGGAAAAATATGAAAAAAAAATTTTAAGAAATTTTTTTTATCTGAAATGTCGTTTCTTTAGTTTTTCGTATGTTTGATTCTAAGGAAAATAACTTTTATGAAAAACTTTTTTTTCCATATATTATGAAAAAAAAAAACTAGTATTTATAATTTTCTAAAAAGAATTTAGGAAATGAAAATATTAGTTTTTCATGAAATACGAAAAAAAGATTTTAAAAAATTCTTGTTTTCTTTCAAACCAGAGAGGAAAATTGGAAAAGGAGTTCTTATGAAAAAAAATTTTCTTAAAAGGTTTTCTTTTTCACACTTTTTCGAGAAAACAAACAGGCAAACAGTTCTCTGGACATTGTCCTAATACTTTGCTTTTTTTGCATTTAGCCCCTCAAAACATTTTATTTTGTAAATAATACTATTAAAATTATAAATACAGAAATGGCCCTATATATATTGTGTATGTAGACGCGACAAGAAATATTTTAACTAAATATAGTGATTCATTCATCGTGTTTAGAATACGGTAATTCATTTAACGTGGTTAGTTAAATAACATAATGTATTTTAAAACTAGAATGTAAGCCTCTTTCTTTCCGGATCCATAGAAATATACTATTTGACAGTTCTATATGCTTACGTGACACAATTTCCTTTTTTACGAATAGAAAATTAGCTTTCAGATTTTTTTTTTTATCCTTCTTGGCTCCTTCCAAGAATCTTAGCTTCTTCCCAAGAAAAATTAGTTCTTTACATATTTTTTTTCATTCTCTTTGGCTCTTTTTCAAAAATTTTGGCTCCTTCCCAAGAAAAATTAGCTCTTTACAGATTTTTTCACTCTTTAGCTCTTTTTCAAAAATTTTGGCTCCTTCCCGAGATTGGACCTGAACCAAAATATTTGAGATTTTTTAAGCTATTCACGAGGTCCCCCAGCTGGACACAGGTGCTCTATGTTTCTCTTTCTTTCCTCCTCTCCCATGCTTTCTCTCTCCTTTCTCTTCTCTATTAGCCTCTCTCTCTCTCTCTCTCTCTCGCGCACGGCCCCGCCGACCACCTTGATGACGTGGACTCCGAAGGGGCGGAGCTCGAGGGCAGCGCGTCGGTGGCGGCGTAGGCCGCGGCCTTCGAGGCGCAATACGCGCCGGCCCACGGCGTGGCGACGCGGCCCACCACGCGCCTGCTCCGGCGCGCCACCATGTGCGGCGCCATGGCGCGCACGAGCCGCAGCTGCTCGAGCGAGTTCACCTCCCAGGCGTGGCGCACCGCGGCCCACCACGCCCCCACCCCGGCGTTGTTTGGTGGCAGCAGCGGCCACGGAGGCTGCGGCGGGGGCCGCGGGGGCGTCGAGGGCGGATATGTCCGCCGCCAAGGGGAGGGCGGCGTCAAGTGACTTGGGCGGTGGATGCTGCGGACAGCGCCGGCTTGGGGCAGCTTCAAGCGGTGTTGGGCGACGTCGGCGGCGGGCACGGCAGCGGAAGGCGCCGGCTTGGGGCGGCTCCGAGCGGCGACGGCGGTGGGACGCGGCTCGGGTGGCGTCGGCGGCGGACGCGGCAGCGGACGACGTCGGTCTTGAGGCGGCTTCAGGCGACGTCGGCGGCGGCACGGCAGCAGCAGACAAAATAAGGGGAAAAGAAGGCATTAGATAGATAATTGATAGTGGACATCAATATGCACTCCGTGACTATACAACATACTTATAATGTTTCATGTAAGAGATTAGTGAGTGACCAATAAATGTTGAGGTCATTTTATTCGGTACTTTGATGTTAAATACAGAGTCAAAAACTAATCTCAAAGAAGTCCTACCTCATTTGTTGTAGTTTAATTTTAAATAAATTTCTAATATAAATAATTTTTATTTTTTAATATTTTTTTGTTATTATTTATTAATTATTATTGTATATTTATTGTTTTTTTTTTTCCTGCAGCTGCCCGAGCGCGTTCACCTCCCAGACGTGGCGCACTGCAGCGAGGCTCAGCTCGGCGAGCGGGCCCGTGCACCCCACCCCAGCGTTGTTGGGTGGCAGCAGCGGCCACGGAGGCCGCGGCGGGGGCCGCGGGGGCGTCGAGGGCGGATATGTCTGCCGCCAAGGGGAGGGCCAGCGCGGGTGGAGAGCAAAATCTTATTTACCCTTAAAAAAAAAGAGAAAAAGAAAAAAAGTGAGGCCTAAATTATAACTTTACAATTTCTTATTTGTTTTTATTGTTTTTATTTATGATATTATGTTTTTTTTATTATTTTTTCTTAATAGGAAAGCTTAAAATATTTTTTTTATAATAAATAGTATTATTATCTAAGTGAATCTCTGAATTTTTTTTTCTACTTTAATTTTTGTTTTTTCTCGCAATTTTTCTAGAGCGTATGATCCATTTTTACTTTATTTAATCTTAATTTTTTTTAACCATAGTGTAAGAAAAAAAATACAATATCTATGTTTTTTTTTTTAAATAGAAATGATCACATGCTCCATAATTTTTTCTGGGCATATATTCTTCTTTTTAAACATCTTTTTGTTTACTTTTTTTAACTATAAATTTTTTTATTTTTTTTTTTCTATTTAATTGTTTCATTATAATTTTACTTAACTATGATATGATATAAAATTAATCGTTAATTTAATTGTTAACCGCAGCGAAGCGCGGGTTCTATACTAGTGCTATTTAAAGTACAGTAATTCATTCATCGTGTTTGGAATATGGTGATTCATTTAACGTGGTTAGTTAAATAAGATAATGTATTTTAAAACTAGAATGTAAGCCTCTTTCTTTCCGGATGCTATTTAAAATACGGTGAATGAATCATTGTATTCTAAATATGGTGAATCACCGTGTTAATTTAAAAACTTTATTTTTATTAAAAAGGATGATCACAGGCTTATATATCAAAGACGAGCGACAGTTGTTCTTGATGAAAAATTCAAAATTTTTCAATAATTATTATTTTTAATTCATTAATTATTTTATATTTTATTATTTAATTTATTATTTTTATTGCGAAGTGGGCGCGGACGTTCCACAATGGAACATTGCGCAACGTTCCTTTTCTTCTTCACCCCTGCTTTTATAGTGGACTCCACTGTCCATGGGTTTCTAGAACACATGACAGTGAGCCATCGTTATGTACTGTTCACAGAGATGAACATGTTAGAGGGAAAAAAAGAGAAAAGAATTTTTTATTTTTATTTTTATTTTATTTTATTTGATATCTTTATCGCTCGGTGTCGAAAGAAGCTCCGCCAACCTCTTCCGCGTTCGTGTCTGTAGGAGGAGGAATTTCGATCATACCTTGGGACGGTGTTTTCGGTTAATCCCACACAAAAGACCGAAATACGTCTTAGGGTAGTGCCTCGCACGCTTCTGGATCAATTGTTTGCTATTCTTCTTCCACAATTTTTTTTTAGAATTTAACGATCATCTGTAAGTTGATTTATTTAATTTTCATCACAATTTAGTTACATTTTAATTACAATCGAATTTTTCATTCCGATTTTCCTCAACAGTTCTTAGGAAATAGTTTGTTCTTAGGAAACAAAACATCATGTTCACAGGCGGCGCGGTTTGGCCTTGCTCTGCATTAGTCTCTTGCTTTGTATGGTTCATGAATGACATGGTAGACTAGTTTGGTAGAACCAATTTTTTTAGGGCTTTTTTGCATTTAGCCCCTCCTAAGAATTTTTATTTTCACAAATAGTCCTATAAAATTTATATTTACAAGATTGGCTCTATTTCTGCCAGGCAAGCACCACGCAAAGGCCACGTAAGCGTAGATGGTGATGTAGATTAAGTTGAACACGGTGAACCATTCACTGCGTTTTATTATTTTCCTACCATGGTATTAAATATTATTTAAGGTTAGGATTTAGGAATGACACGGTGAATTAACACCGTGTCCAACTTAACCAACACGGTGAATGATTCACCTTGTTTAATTAACAAAGACTGCCACGCACTAATAGCACTCGCGTGGCACTTGTGTGGCAGGAATATGGCCAATCTTATAAATACAAATTTTATAAGGTTATTTGTGAAAACAAAAAATTAGGGGCTAAATACAAAAAAAAAGTTTTTTTTTTTTATTACTGTCGTCCCTTGTGTAAGGATGTAAAGAGCCACCCGGCTCGACATAGCTACTGTAACATCCGTGCCGGGCCATGCCAAGCCGAGCTTTTGCAGCTCGTAGCCTGGCACGGCACGGCCCAGTACCTGTAGTCCTATTTAGTTAAAACTTATAGGCCTAACTAAGTCAAGCCATAGTCAGGTTTAGCCAAACCTAATTTATTAGGCCTGGGATATGCCTGCCCTTTTAGGCCTGGCAGACCCTTGGAGCCTTGGAGGATGGCCCCAACAGCACTTAATGTAGTATCCCTAGAGTTTAGCGGTTGGAGTGACTACAATATCTATGGCTGTCGACACATCTATAGAGTGTCGGGACGAGTTTGAGTCGTTTGGCGCGAAATTGACGTAAAAACGGACTTGGCGCAATGCGAGATTGGAGTTCTGCCACCGAAATCTGCAAATTGCAGGTTTTGAGTGTTCAGTACCGGTACCTGAGTGGAGTATCGGTACTGGAACTGGGTACCGATACTGCATCGAGCTAGTACCGTCACACTGTATTAAAACCCAACTGTCCAGCGCTCGAGTTTTAGCTGTTTAAGTGTTGGGTACCGGTACCTCAACCGAGTACCGGTACTCAATGCGACAGTTTGAGTTGGTAAAGAGGTTTTTGGTAATTTTGCAGCCATGTTTATCCCATTTATTCCCAACCGACCCAGCAGGATATACATGTTGGAGCTTAGAGAAACAGGTAGGCTTCTCCTCTCTCTC
Organism: Ananas comosus; assembly: GCF_001540865.1. Taxonomy (NCBI): domain Eukaryota; kingdom Viridiplantae; phylum Streptophyta; class Magnoliopsida; order Poales; family Bromeliaceae; genus Ananas; species Ananas comosus. The sequence goes on from NC_033621.1 coordinate 7,814,839, forward strand.
TCTAGCTTTTTCTCCCTAGTTCTATAGGAATTTGAGGATCGATCTCATTTTTATTATTCTTCTCTTTGGAGGATTGTTCACCTCGATTTGCTTCAGTTTGAGGCTGACCCGGTGTGGGGTTTCGTCTATCAACTTCTAGCCGGTGTTGGACGAGCATTTGAGGTGGGTTGATGTTATCCGAAACCTTCGGAGTACCTCCTAAGTATATGAAATTCCAGCATGTGTAGTTTATGTATAGCCATCCGTTTATAGTTCAAACTGTAGATTTGCATGTCATAGATGAAATCTAAGTTTTGGAGCATGCTTAGTTAAATTATGATCATTATTACCTGCTGAACTGGAATTTGACTTAGGAGAAAACTTATTAAATCTACATGTAGGATACCGAACTTCTAAAATTATGAAGTTAAAGTGGGATGTAATATGCGGATTTTAATATAAAAATAAATATAAATAAAAATAGTGTGAGATACTATTTTTATTGGACTTATAGATATAAAATATAAGTTGGAATGACCCGTGTTGAAATCGGAGCGAAAACAGAAGATTTAGAATTTTCTGTAAGAAACGGGGTAGATAAATTAGCAGAAAACACACAGTGTCAGAAAATTGTGAAAACTGGAGGATATGTCAGAATTATTTTTATGAGGCTAGATTTAAAGTTTCATACCATTCTGACACCCGTAGAGTGAGAATAAAATCCGACAGTCATCTGATAAAAATTACAGTTCGGTACAGCTTTCGGTGACCAAACGGGGTCGAAACTGAAAACTTAAGATATATTCTTACTCAGTACATTAAACCGAGCCTACCTGTCAAATTTGAGCGCAAACGGATGTTCAGAAGGGCTCCAATGACTCGAAACTGCTAAACTGCTACCCGAGGTGAATAGTGTAATAGTTGAGGGGCTGATTTGTAAAAAGGGATTTAACTCCTTTTCTTTTTCTCCTCCTCAGCCGAATGCACACACACACACGCCACACACGCACGCAAGGAGAAGGAGAAAGAGAAAGAGAACTCTCCCTTTCTCTCTCTAAATCTCTCCCAAAAAGAGAGAGTTTTGGTGGAGAAGGAAGCTTGGAGGAAAGTCATCTTCTTCATCTTCCTCATTGGCCATTGGAGAGCAAGCTTTGAAGGTAAGCTTCAAAACCCTTTAATGGTATCTCTTTGTAGTTTGGGTTTTAAGCTTCAAGAATGGATTTAGAGCTAATCTAGCATGCTAAAGAGATGATTGTTGCTTAAATCATGGATCAATTTAATGATTTCTTGCCTAGTTGTAAACCTAGGGTTCAAAATGCAATTTTTGGAAATATAAGGGTTTGATCTCAATTGACCCTCTGTAAACCTAATTGATAGGTCACTGAACGCGTTGGAAGCGACGGTTCGTCAATTCGTTGAGCGGGTGCGACGTTCCGGCTAAAACAAGTGTTGTAGGTTCGTGTTGACCCGGGGAACCGAGGCGGCTTCCATAAATTGTGGGATCGGATTCCTAGCATCATGACGAAGAACCGAAGACCCTTAATTTCCGGATCGCGAATCGGAGGTCGTAAGGTGGTTGCGCGTGGATTGGGTCGAGCCGTGCGGCGTGCGCCGCGGGAGGCCGATTGCAAGTGACGACGCGCAATCGGAACGCTATAAAAGGTGGGGGATGTCCATCCCGAAGCAACTGAGTTTCCTTTTATGTCTAAGTTCTATATTTTGATCATATTCCTATATGTTGATATATTGTGCATTATAGAATTAGTAGATGATTACATTTCCATTCCTTGCATGTTACCTAGATTGTGTAGCATTGTGGGCTTGACACTTGATCTTAGGTTGCATGAAGATTGGGTCTTGTGACAAGAATCCTATAGTGACAAGAATGATGATGAACTTGGACATGTAATTGGCCTAGACGAGTGGCATTTGGACTAGTGTAATAAAGACACTATAATATTAACGAGTGGCATCAAATCTAGTGTAGTGGAACACTATGGCATTTGAACCTAGGGATAGTAAGATTTTCGATTGTCATGTTGTACGACATATGCATTTGGCATTAGTGGCATTTGAGGCATTGATTATGCATTTGTATTGTGCAGCAGAGGCACATTGACCCTGGAATAGGTAATCCTCTGTGAGGATTGGATCATACTCACTAGTCTGTTTTGCTTGTCGTCGGTCGCTCACACGAGGCACGAGTCTCCGGAGTACTTCACTAGGAGCAGACGTAGTTGTCCGCAGACGATCTCGGTGTCGAGTGCAACTTCTCCTCACCTATAGATTGAGAGTGAGTCGAGGTCGTAACCCGGATTACCCAAGCATATTGGGTAAAGAATATGAATGGCATAGCAGATTTGCATTCATACCTTGACGTTACATTGAGACATAGTAGCATGCCGTAGAGACATCACTATGTAGTAGCTCATTTCCTTATTGTGTGAGAACATAGTACGCATGTTGGATACATCACTTATGTGGTAGCTCATTTTCTTATTGTTAAACATAGTAGCATGGTGTGCTAAAATTCGGAAACGACGAAAAAAATAGATCGACCAGAAAATGAATTTAATGCAGGAAACGAAAAGATAACGGAAAGAACCACCCGATATTTACCGTGGTTTCGAGCCAACGGCCTACGTACAAGGGCGAAAGACCGGAGCAATAATTCTATTAATAGTCGAAAAAGGACGGAGTAGCGAGATAGATCTCTAAAAGCCAAAATAATAGATCCGAAAGCCGCAAAGCAAACCCAAATATTGACTTCATCTCAACACCATCGTACGGACCAACATATGCCTGTCGCCTTAATTCACTTAGGCATGTGCATGAGCCGCGGCTCCTCCTGACGGAATCCGCACATGTGCAGTTAATTTAATTAGACTTGAGTGCTAATTAACAATGCGGCATCCAATTAGAGGCTTGCCTCTAATTAGAGCATGACGCACTAACGAATGAAATTAATAATGCAGTGCTCTTAATTTGGTCGGGCTAGCTTCTTTAATTTGGACCGTACATGTATATATAATACATGTCTCCTAATTAGAGGTCTAATCTTGAATCTCAATAGAATTATACTCCTAATTATAATCATTAGTAACCAAATTAATCTAAATAATATCTAACCGAATATAGATATAGGGATTTATCCTCAAATTTTATATAACTACATACGTCAAACCAAATATACTAAATGTGTAGATGAAATCATAATGTAGTAGCCTATTTTCTTATTGTAGATATAGTAGCATGTTGTGATACAATCATATGTATAGCTCATTTCTTTATTGTTGAGACATAGAGCATGTTGTGATGATACATCACTATTGTACTCATGTTCCTTATTGTTGAAACATAGTAGCATTGTAGAGAACACCACTATGTATAGCTCATTTCCTTAATTAGTGAACATAGTACATGGTTGTATGGATACATCACATATTAGTAGCCTCATTTTTCTTAATGTTGAGACATAGTAGCTGTTGTAGATACATCACTATGTAGTAGCTCATTTCCAAGCAGATTGGGTAAAGAATATGAATGGCATAGCAGATTTGCATTCATACCTTGAGTTGACATTGAGACATAGTAGCATGCGTAGAGACATCACTATGTAGTAGCTCATTTCTATTGTTGTTGAAGCATAGTATCATGATTAGTAGAATATCATTGCTATGTTCATGCATTCCATGATTACAAAGGCATAGTAGCATGTGTATATTTCATTACTATGTAGCAGCTCTTTTCATATCTACCTATCTATCTGTTGTTTATGCCTGCTTAGACCTAGTAGAAAGATCGGCGGAGTTGGCGGCCGAACCCACTGGGAATTATATTTTTATAGTTCTCACCCCACTTTGTTGCAGGGCATAGCGAGAGCGTACCGGCAGAGGACCGTGGTAAGGGCACAGCGCCCTAGTAGCTAGTAGCTTTCCTTATGCATTAGAGTACCCTCGTGTACATAGAGATGTAAATGTATTTGGAAGTTACTTATGTATTTGAAGAGCCATTTTGTATTATGAGAAGAATATGTATTCATTTGGGAAGATGAAAATGTAAATCAATATGAAAAATGAGGTTGAATGAATGTAATAGCTAGATGTATCTCTCTTTATTTCATTTGTATGTTACTTGTGATTCTTGCTCTTAATTGTATAGCACTAGTGGTGCTTCCGCGTATCATGTATGTTGAATGAATTTCTCCTGGGCAAATTCTTGTATATGATATTGTCGTTGAGCCTTGGGCGGACAGGGGAGGTGCTGTCCATTCGGCGTCTAATCAACGTGCCCGGATCTGGCCAAATTGGCGGGTCGCGGGGCGTGACACTACACCTGTCACCTTTCGAAAAGTTATCAAATTTAGTTTCATGAGCTGACTTTTCTTGTGTATCACCGCTGTTAGTGTATCGTGGATACTTGGATTAGTGTAGGTTGAGATGACGCTTGTGCTAAGGGGCTGAGCTCGTTTTTACAGCTGAATTAGGCTGTTTTGTATTGTCGGGTGCCGTCGGGGCTGACGGTGGGCCTAGATTTCTATATCTTGTATCAGATTTTGTCGAAGGCATGTGAGCCTTGGTTGTTAGACCAGTTTCACCCATTTGTGTTAACTATAGCCTGTGTGAGCCTGATTGAGCTCGGCAGAGACACGCTTGCATACTCGGTTGGGTCGCTCCCACGAGTGCCGCTCCGGAATGAGGCTTTTCTTGCGTTGATGTCGTAGCAGTCCTGTTTGGTCAGTTTCTTGGACCGGCCACCCCCGTAGGTGGTGTGCGATGTAGTTTGGGTACAGGCTGGACTGGCCAGTTAGCGGTCTCTTAAGATTGGGTAAGTTGTGGCTGATTGGCAGCTAGTGATGCATTTCATATGTTTTCAGAGAGCATGGCTTGGATGAAGATAGTATAGTGGCATTTAGCTATAGAGTTTCTTCCAGCTAATTTATCTATCAGCTTATTACCCATATTGTAGACTTAATGGGTAGGCCATTGGGATTGGTGACGATACCCACTGAGGACTACTCTGCTTTTGTAGTAGTTCTCACACCCATTATTGTCACCTTTTATTGCAGAGCATTCTGCAGCTGCTGCTGTTGTTGCTATTTCTGATCGAGGTAAGGGAGTCACGAGCTAGATCCCTATCGTTTCCAATCACCTACTAAAGGAGTTCCCCTACCAGAGGCAGTTTTGGTTGTGCCATGTACATACAGTAGCTTGTAGTTTTGCTCTTGGGGTTGGTTGTACTTTGAAACTTGTATATACAGTGGGTTTTTTTTTCTATATATACATGTTCAGTTTTAGCAGCTTTGTACTTTTGTTGTAGCTCCTATCTGTTTGCAGGTACGGCTATCGTTTCGTATACACGAAAAATTCTTATATATACGGCGGATCTATTTGGTGAGCCGAGGAGCGTTGTAATCTAGGGCGTGACACTTAAGCCATTGGGTGCCTTCTTTTTTTTTGAAAGAATATTTTTTTATTTTTATTTTAAAAAAAATGGTTAAAAAATTAAAATAGATTTTTTTAATCAAAATGCCCTCACTGACATTCAAAATCTTGGCGGTTAGAGAGGGCATTTTAGTCCAAAATAAAAAAAATATTTTTATAATTTTTAAAAAATTATTTTTTTTACATCTATAAATACTCCTATAAATCTCTAAATCATCACAACAAATAATTTTTCATTTTTTTTCTTCTACAAACACTAATTCTTTCTATTCCAACACTTTCAATCTATATTTTTTTTTTTCTCTCTCTAAGTTTACGTTGCAAATATTTTTTATTTTTTCCAACAAATTTTCTCTTTTACAAAGTCTCTCCACAATCTCACTGCACAAAATTTCAATTTCAACACAATAACTAATCTCTTATTCGTTAGTTTAAATTTTTAAAAATATTTTTATTTAATTATTTTCAGTATTATTTTTTTATTTTTTATAATAATGTCGGATGAATTTTTCATATAGATTTTTCTTGTGTTAATTATACTACTGAGTATTATATTAGTATTCAATCAGAAACTGCAGCCGGTGGCTCTACACAAGGTGACGACGGCTTATAACTTAAACAAAATGTAGACGCAAGTTCTAAAAAAGCGTCTAAACAAAAAACAAGTGAAAATATGAAAATACTTCAATATCAAAAAAATTGAAGGATAAGACATGCAAGTTGTTTGTATTATATTTGGGGTTCATTACTCTTGTGATGGTTTCGATGAAACAAATCATTTTAACAGGCATATTCAGAAATATCAGATTGAAGAAGGTAAAAAGACAAAATAGTCACAATTTGCTTTTACTTTTTATGGAGTTAGCACATTTCAATATTCTCATGAACGTAATAAAAGAGAACTTATATTATATATTGTAGGAGCTGAGCAACCATATACATTTGCTGAATGACTATATTTTGAATATTATATGAAAATAGCTTTGAATCCCGCATATTAAAAAATTTCTCGAAATATTAGTTGTAAACACTCAATAAAAACATTTCTTTAATATAGACAAAGTTTAATTCAATTTTAGAAAATTTGAATTCAAAAATTTCACCCACTTTCGATATTTGAACATTAAAAAATGAACGTAGTTTTATATGTATTACTGTACATTGGATTGATTCTGATTGGATATTACAAAAAAATGAATTATTGGTTTTCAAGAACTTGAGTTTCGACATGCTGGTATTCATATTGCTTAAGCTATTAAAAATGTTTTGCAAATTTATAAAATTAACATTTTTTTTTTTTCAATTAGTTTCGATAATTCTAGCAATAATAGAACCGTAGTTCAAATTTTGAAAAATAATTTATATCTCATCTTAAATGAAAATTTATTTCATAATAAATGTGCATGTCATATTATAAATTTTTGTGTACATGACAGATTAAAAATAATTAATTCATAAATTAAAAAAATTAAAAGATTGTATTATATTTATTGACAGTTCTGATCCAAAAAAGTAAGATTTTAAAAGTTTATGTAGATAATTGGGTCAAAAGTATAAAAAATTTATTTTTGATATTCAACACTGAAGGAATTACACATATAAAATATTACAATACTATTATCAGTATAGATATATTTTATCTATTTTTTGTAATGAAAAAATGCAATATAATCCCATAACTAATGAAAAATGGAACATTGGATAAATTTTTATGACTTTTTTGCAACCGTTCTATGGACGTGTTTGGTTCGCCCCTTTTTCACCTTGTAATTGGAATCGGAATGGACGAATTCATTTGTTCGTGTTTGGTATGTGGGATCCGGTCGGAATAAATTTGTTCGGATTAAGGGCGTGTTTGGTTCGAAGTCGGAGTCAAAATCAGAATCGGAATCAAAATAAGTTGGAATAGGAATCATAATGACTCATTAACTAATTCCGTTTGGTTCATCACCTGAATCGGAATTAGAATAAATCATTACCATTGTCGGTGTTTGGTTCAGGTAGATATAAAAAACATAATCAAATTAATATACTAACTTTATCTTTATAATATATTAATTTAAATTCAAATTGAAAATTAAATATTAAAAATTTACATCAAAATTTTAAATCTATTTTTTTTTAAAAAAATTAAACTTTAAAGTTGAGTGGATAATTCAAAATATAAAACTAAATTACTATTTATTCAAATTCAAACTTAAAATTACAATTTGAATCCATAAATTTAATTTAAGTTTTAAATAAAATTTGAATAAAACTTTATATAAATTAAAATATAATTTAAATTCAAATTCATAGGTTAGATTCAAAATATTTGATTAAATTTTAATTTTTAATTCAAATTCAAATTAAAATTTAAAATCATATATTTAATTTCTAAATTTAAACTCATATTTTAATTAAAAAAGTTGAAAAAATAAATTTAATCCGAATAAATATCCATTCCGTCCGGATTCAACTTTCAATCCGATCTCCTAAGCCGGATTGGAAAAAGAGGTGATTGAGGGATTCTCATTCCACTTGGGAATCAGAATCAGAATGAGACTCCCGCGTACCAAACACCCACAAACGGATTCGCCCATTTCGATTCCGATTTCATGGTGAAAAAGAAGCGACTAAACACGCCCTAAATTTAAGTTTGTTAAACTAATTTTTTAATTAAAACATAAAATTTAAATTTTAATTTGAAATTAAATTAAAAATTAAAAATTCAATCAAGTATTTCGAATCTAATTTATAAATTTAAATTAAATTAAATTTAAAATCTAAAGTTTTATTCATATTTTATTTAAAATTTAAATTAAATTTATGGATTCAAATTGAAATTTAAATTATAATTTTCAGTTTGAATTTGAAGAAATTTAGTTTTATATTTTGACATTATTTGAAAATTTGGACTTAAATTTTTAATATTTAATTTTCAGTTTGAATTTAAACTAATATATTATAAAGATAAAATTGAGATATTAATTTGATTATGTTTCTGATTTCTATTTAAACTAAGCATCGACAATAGGAATGGTTCATTCCGCTTCCGATTCAGCTAGCGAACCAAATAGAATGAGGTAATGAATCATTCTGATTCCGTTTCCAGCTTATTCTTATTATGATTCTGACACCGATTCCGACTTCAAACCAAACACACCCTATGAGTCAACCAAACTTTTGTCAGGTGTGTATTATCATATTTTATGCACTTTTTTTAATCAGATTTTACTTATGAGTAATCATTTTACTGAATATAAAAATTCTCCTATTTTAGCTCAAATTATTTTTATGATAAAAAATTTAAATTTAAAGAATATTGGGAAGAAATTCCTACTGTACCTCTTTTGGCCACTATAATGGATCCTAAAATTAAATTAAATGGAGTAGAAATTGATCTTATAAATTATAATGAATTTTTGGAAATTAATTCAACAAATTATTCTGATAGGAAAAATATTTTTCAAATAGTAAATTGTTGCTTATGTGAAATATATAGTATTTATGCAATTGTTTCCGGTAATAAGCGACCATATTCTTCACAGTTACAAAGCAGCAGCAGTAGTAATGGTAAAATTAGTAAAAATATGATTTTATCTTTGTTAAGAAAACAAAAAAAGAATTCTAATGTACCTTCTTTTAATGAACTCTAATTTTACTTGTAAGCTGATTTTTCAAATTTTTTTTAACGAAGATGAATCAGATAAATTAGATATTTTAACATGATGGAAAATATATGAAAATACATATCCCGTATTTTCTGTCATGACACGTGATCTATTGTCACACCCCAATAATCCCACATCGGATATGAATGGGGCTGTGATTGGGTATATAAAAGACTTATATATTAGTAATAATAACTTGGTTTAAGCATTTTGGGCCGGTGTTTCGGCCAAACGAGTTATTGTTGCTAGTGGGCTGAATCGTTACATTTGGTATTAGAGCCAGTTCACCAGCCGAAAATATGTGGCGACTCGTGATCTTGGGCTGTGTGTGTGATGGTCTTAACGGAATAATCCCACAATAGACACTAGTAATAATAACTGGCTTAAGTATTTTGAGCTGGAATAATCCCACAATAGACACTAGTAATAATAACTGGGCTTAAGTATTTTGAGCCACGGAATAATCCCACAATAGACACTAGTAATAATTACTGGGGTTAAGTATTTTTAGCCGGTGTTTGGGCCCAATAACTAGAATTAAGAGTGCAAGACAATTGAGATTATGAGTCTACATTTTTAGATGAAACAGAATCAACTATCTAAAATTACACCAACGCTTGCGTCTTGCTAGAGTGCAATCTCTTTGATCTCATCGCTGTCGCCTATTATTCGTTACGCCTCTCCTTTTTTATTTGGTATCTTTCTTTAGTAGGCATCTCTTTTTTTAAGTTAAAAAAAATGATGTAATGAAGAAAAAATTATGTTGGTTTTTTTTTTTATACTTTCCTCCAATGTAATTATGTAATATGATTAATTCAAAATTTATATTTTTTTTTAGTAAAATTACGAAAAAAAGTAATATTAATTTNCCTATTATTTGCTAGTTGGTTGTATAAACAATACCATTTTATTTTAGATATATTTTTGATTTTTTAAATTTTTATACTTTCCTCCAATGTAATTATGTAATATGATTAATTCAAAATTTATATTTTTTTTTTAGTAAAATTACGAAAAAAAGTAATATTAATTTTATATTAAAGTTGGTTATTGGATCAAACAAATGTAAATTAAAACATTTATATTGAAAGTGAAAATTATTTATCTCTAAACGTTAAATTTTATATAATATTAATTAACAATATTAAAAAATTAAATTTATTGTTAGTGTTTAATTTTTAAAAAATTTATAAAATTTTTAAAAGAGTTTTAAAAAAATTGGGTATAATTGTGTAAATTAAAAAAGCTATAATTTAAAAACTATTTGTCACTTTTTCTTAAAAAATAATTTTTAAAAAAATACAAAAAAGGACGATTGTGAAGAAATGAAAAAAAAAACTTATTACTGGGCTGGCATGAAATCCGGCCCGGCTCAGCCCGGATCGACGCGACCCGTGCCGGGCGGGCCAGGGGGCCGAGCTGGGCCTTCCCCTCTAAGTAAACGAGCCGGCACGGTCTGGCCTGCATTTGTAACCGGATAGACCGGGCCTACCCTCCGCTTGAATCGGCCCGGGTAATATAGGCCATGCAAGTCCGGCCCACATTACACCCCTACTTGCGTAGTCCCTGCCAGTTATTCCTCTTCTCCCTGTGCTCTTTCTATTAATTACGAGTCAACACCGTCAAACTCAAAGGCCCACTCCCTGTAATCCTCCCAAGGTTTTTTTTTCCCTTCTCTCTTTCTCTTCGCGAGGAACCTTAACCATTGCAATTCGCTTCCTTTCCAGCTGTTTTCATATTCAGCCCCTTTCTCACTACTCTCTCTGAGGGGCCTGAGCTACTAATACACGACCCCTCAAATCAAAAACCACCCTTTTGGTTATCTTTGACCCTATTCCTCTTTTTATGGGTTTTCTTTCTTCGGCGTTCGATGTTCCTGCTGGGCCGTAAAGACGGCGGCGTCCTGCGGTCGAGGAGCCGCGAGATGAGCTCCAAGCAGCAGCAGCAGCAGCAGCAGCAGCAGGGCCGGGCGCCGCGGCTGGAGCGGCGCAACGCGGCGAAGCACGTCGACTACGAGGCCGCGGGCGGCGGCGCGCCTTGCTGGCTGTCGTCGTCGTCGTCGTCCTCGTCGTCGTCGTTCTCCTCGGGCGAACCGGTCGGCCTCCGCGCCACCCGGTCGCTGGACCTCGTCCCCTCCTCCTCCTCCTCCTCCTCCACTTCGGCTTTCTACTCCAACCAGACCAGCTTCCGCATCGGCGGCAGCATCGAGGGCGAGGTCGACCTCCTCTGCCGCACCCTTGGGCTGTCTGGACCCGACGACTTCGCTATCCCGGTCGCCGCTTGGGAGGCCCGCAAGGCCCGATCCAACTCCGACCTCCTCCCGCGGCCGCGGCTTCTGCAGACGGACGACGGCCCCTCTGCCCTGCAAGCAGATACCTCGTTCGCCCCACGGAACAATGTTGAGGCCGAAGTAGACCACCGGTGCCAGCAGCGGCGGAACGTAAATGTTGAGTTTTCTCACCTGAAAGATGAGTCCGAGGATAAAGCCGAGGCTGGAGTTTCTTCTTCGTCAGAGAGTAAACCTACAGTTGAGGTCTCTTGCTTGCCTTCACCCAGGAGAGAAGGCGGCGCAGATGGTGGAATTAGAGGTGTCCGGCCGCCCCTCCTTGCCACTCCCCAAGCGACTGCTTCCCCTCCATTCCCTTCGGTGCTTGCGCTGCCGCCTGTGATGTCCCTTCCTCCCGTCGAGAATGTAGGCTCAACTTGGGATATTCTGAGATTATTTGCTCCCCAGGATGAGAAGGATGGTGCGGTGGGAGAAGGGAGGAGAAGATCTTTTGATTCGGCCGAGGATGAGGAGGAGAATAGGAATTCTGGAAATCTAAGCGGAGAAGGAGCAACAGTTGAAGGGGAGGAGGAGTTGATCAGGGGACTGAGGGTGGGGGAGACCTCGGAGGGATACACGGGGACGTCCTCGTTGTCCACGTTGAACGATGATGATGCATCTAGCACGACGACTGAGACGACATTCACTGTCTCGCCTAATGGCCTGATCAAGAGGCGGATCAGGTCGTGGATACGAGGTACGCTTCTTGGGAGCGGCTCGTTTGGGACTGTGTATGAAGCAATCAGCGAGTAAGTAGTGATAGTAGTTTATTTTTGTTTCTCAATTACTAACGGTTGCTTGTCTCGTTAAAATGACATATTTTTTCTTTTTTTATGTCGAATCATATCTGAATGTTTCAAATCTCTCATGTTTATGTTTATGAAGTGATAGTAGATACTAGCATTGTTCCTGAACAGTTTTGTGAATATTCTATGGACGAACCATATCAGAGTGTGTAGCTTTCCATAATAGAGTGCACATGTCTGCAATATGCGCTAAAAAATTGGAATTATCCTCGACAGGCCCATTTGAAGGCCTGTCGCCACTTCATCTTACCTCCGAACCATAAATGGGGCACTGCAACTTTTTGGTAGGTCATTGGTGCTCAATCTCGCCCTGTGGACACACCTGGCATGTGCTACATGGGGAGCAGCATCTTGCTTCACTTTGGGCCAATACTAGGGCGTTTTGAAGCCCCGGTACATCCCATCTCTCCTCAAATGGTTAGTGTAGTATGGCTGGCGAGCTTCGTAGATCATTTCTCACCGAACTCCGGGTCATGTGGCATACAATGCTATCCTTTCGTCATGGCGCCCTATCAACCCTTCAAACAGTTGTCTGTGGTGATATCTTGTTCACTTAGTGCAATCTCCTTGATTGGTGTGGGTTGGGCTAACCATAACCGCAAAACTTTGCCACAATACTCATCGGCACAATCATTAATTCAAGTCGACACATCACTATAAGCCACACAGCCTTCTCTTGACACTAGGAGAACGAGGGCTTTCATCTTTATTAATTGCTGCTTAATGTTTCTTGCTCTAGGCAATTTGACCCCTTTATTAGTCTACTAGGTGGAGGGAAGAACTATGGGGGGAGAAGCCCTTATCACTCGGCTTCATTTCCAACTCGTGTATCCCAACCATCATCAATCCCATTGACCGACTCGTAGTTCGGTCCTAGTTTACGTTGTTGCCGCATGGGTCCGGCTTCCTCTTCCATCACCCATGGTCGTGCTTTGCATCCATCACCCACTATAGATGAGGTTGAAGCATCAATATCCACTTGATTAAAAATTGCCAAAACTCCGCAACTACTGGCCCTGACGCCAAGTCAAGGCCCACGCTTGCTTCTGCAGATCTGTCATCTCGGTCTTAATAGAGGACTCCACACCCTCGTGGAATCTAGATCGCAAACATCAGAGGGCTACCGAGTCCTCCACGACATACATCTCACAAGATTATCCATTAAGATTAACCGGAGGGAAACCACTCATGAGTGCCTAAAAGAACCATTTGATCGAACTCTATATGATACACACAATCTCGACCCAATTAGGCTTGCAGGTACTTCTTCCTAGCCTTCAACATCACGTTGTTTGCAGCCAACGTGACTATCAGAAGAAGAGAAGAAGCAATCCGTTTTGATCGATCTCCAATATGCTACTGAACCAATAACTCAACAAACTTAACCCAATTAATTCCATTTTCGCCACAATTCATAAGTTTGCGTTTTTTCATGCCCATAGGTCCTTATGGTCATTCATTATGCTTAAGGTTTTCTAGATCAACCTGGAGACAATTTTCTAGGCTTTGATGCCTCGGGACCATAACGGAAGCCTATCGGGGTCCGCGCACAGATCCCCCACACGGAAAGAGTTTGCCCTGTCCGCACAAAGCATCCACAAAAGCTATACATTAAATTCCACAAAATTTGCGTTTTGTGGTAGGCATCTCATGAGCATATAAATAACTGCTGTTGTAAAATTTCTTTTCTTTACAACTTTGCTTTTTACACCATTTTTCCGCTAATAAATACATCACGTAAAAGTTTCATCTTCCAAAAGTAAACTTTGCATCAAAATAGATCTTTATAATACATTTGTTTCTCTCTAAGAAATATTATGAGTGCATCTTGCATGGGTACAACTTTCTAGCAAAGTCAAGTCGACAACTTTCTATCACGCGACACCTTTTTATCTATCTTGTGCATCCATAGTGCATGGACCTGCAAATTGGGGGTGAGATCGAATAATTCCTAATGGGTAAGGCCGCCGAGCAAGGCGTTCCGCCCCACCAGGTCTAAAGGAGGCATAATAATATTAAGAAGGTTGCTACCCGAGGTCCCAAGTTCAAAGCCTAGTTGCTTTAGATTTCTGGCTTAGTTCATTTTTTTAAAAAATGAATGAAGCGGGTAATATGCTGCCTCTCTATCTCTAAAAAAAAATAATATTAAGATGGTTAGTATAATAATAATAATGAAATCCATAATAGCAAGAAAGGAAATGCTATCAGTAAACAACAAGAAATAATAACCATTACTATGCCTCTAGAAATAATTAATCGTACCTCAATAGGTTTATACATTTCAGCTTATGCATCAAGTTCCTACCATTCTAGTTAACCAACTCGATTTACCTAATTGATGAGGACTGAATGCCTGATTCGTCTAAAGAGTGCTCAAAACTCTCGTCCTAAAGGTAGCTAGAATCACTGAGTTCACCTAGGGCATGTTGCGCCGGAATCTCTGAGCGCCCACTCACCCGGGGCCATGCGGTGTCGGAATCGTTGCGCTCCTGCACTATGGTTTATATCTCCAAAGGGACCGACTTGTGGGGTCGTGACCCCCAACGAGCTAAGCTCAGCAAGCTAATGGCCTCTACGAGCATCGATCACATGTACATGCTCTAAGGTTCATGGTTCGATAACACCATTGTCCAAGAATTGACTTGATCAATCAATGTTCGGTTCAATGACACTATGTCCAATGATCATCTTGACCAATTGATGTTATCAATCTATGTTTGATGGCACTATGTTTCAACAACTAGGTCCTCATGTGAGAATTGTCATAACCCAATCAAGGTTCACAACATAGGTTTATGAGTTCATAATTATGCATCATGATGTTAGGTTCACCAATCAAGAGTTTGGTCGCTACATGACCTACTGTCAAGTTCACCAATCATAGTATCCCTCATTTCTATACAAGCATATCTAATATTTCATGGCTTATACAAGCATATCTAATAATAGCTACTTTGAAGAGTAGAGATGTATTGACCATACAATTGTAAGAACATGCATATTTTATGAAAAGCTATCATATTACACATAAGGGGTTCTCACAAAAAGGGGATATGTTAGACATGAAAAGAGGTCTACCACTTCGGATAGCACAACCTACCTCTGTTCTACGTGTAATCGTCCAAGTCCAGTGTCCAATTGTGCAAAATGCCACCAAAGTCACCTTGGTTGGCGATCAGGCATTGTAATGTCGAAGTTCTGCTGATCTTTGTTCTTGAGTGTGTTACTCAACCTTACAATTGCGGTTTCCAAGGATTATTTCATTCGAAAACACTTAGGGACAAAACCTCCATTTCTAACCCTGGACTCACTATTTACATGAAATTTCTTCAAGAACTCATGTAAATCTTGCTATTTTTCCAAAATTCTTACTATGGAATTCATAAGGTGTCATAAGAAAACCTATTTTCCATGTTTGCCCCAAATCCTTACTTTAAATCACAAGAAACTCACCTTAGCTTCTTGCTCCTTTGGTCTTGTTTGGACAAAGCTTGCTTCCTCCATGAGAAAGCTCTTTTGAGCTTAAATCCTCTCAAAATCTCCAAGGTGGGGGAGAGATTGCTAGGGAGAGGAGATTAGGGTTTGAGAGAGAGAGACATTTTCTTTGTGGAGAAGAGAGTGGGGAAGGAGTTGGGACTGTAGGGTTACTTATAGAGGTGTAATGATAGCCGTTGGAGCCCTCAAATAAGAGAAATTGCAATCCATTGCAGTTTTAGCCCGAAACAAGGTGAGTACCCGTGCTCCATTACTAGTACCAGTAGTTGGAAATTCCTCAGGAAGTTCCTCAAAAACAGAAACTCCAAATACTAAAATTTACTGTCGGGTACTGGTGCTCAATTCCCAGTACTGGTACTCGAAAGTTCCTCAAAGACAATAGCTTTTCCTCAACTCTCTTTAGAGCAAGCTCCGCTATTCCATAATTAGTTCCGAAACTGCACATGGGAAAACCCTGTACAAGTGACTTCGAAACTCCGTTTTGAAGTCCATTTCAATCCAAATCGATTCCCAACTGCCCTAGTTCCTCAACTCGACATCCTAGTTTTCAACTTGATAGTTCGGCAGCACTTGCTAATCTTGTTCCGAAACTTCCGTATTCGCACCGTTTTCATTCCGAATTAATTCCAAAACAATCTAAATACCTCCAAGGTCTCCCAGACCATAACTAATGGTGTTCCAAACTACTTTAGATGCAACCTGTAGCCTCCAATTCACCTGTTTTACTGAAGTTCAGCGGATTTTACCGAAATTCTCTTCTTTTTCTTCTTTTTTTATTAATCCCAATTCTTTCTAGCTCTTGACAACTCATTCAAAACTCTTCTAGACTCTTTCAAATAGTATCATGCACTACTTTTATCAACACAGCCACCTTTGGGCAAAGTTCAGTACATTATGCTGAATTTCAATATATTACATTAAAAATAGTTAATGTTGTTATAAAAAATGAAAATTTATATAAAAAATAAGTTTTTTAGAATCTAACCCCACATATTGTATCGTAATATTCTTTAGAATTTCTGTATCATGTCATATCCCTATCCCATATCCGTATGCGTGCAACATAGGCCAAAAATGACTAGTCTAATAGATGTAAAAGTTCCTTAAGGATGTCAACAATTTCTTGAAATCTATTCGTCTTATTTATCACAACTAGTGTAGTAACCCGCGCGTTGCGGCAGATAGATACTACTAAAATAAATTTAATATCTAACTAATATATCAAAAATTTGCTATTATTTTAAAAATCAAAATAGTCCAAACATATTGGCTTCTTGCAAAAGTATGTTAATCTGCTGAAGATTAGTAACAAAATGTTCATAGAAAGATAATAAGTATGTCAATCTATTTATCCAAAAAGTGACATACTATTTGGGGGAGATTTAGATAAAAAATTCAATAAAAATTAACATTTTATAAATCAAAACAATCAAAGGGTTTAACTTTTTTTGTATAAGCTATATATTCATCCCTTCATTTTCTATATAAGTTATGATACTTATCCCTTCAAGAAAATGAAGGCCTTTTTAGATCATATATCAATCTAATATTGTAAACATCCTTATATCAGTTAATAAAAAGAGTCATGAAAGTAGAAAAGAGTAAGCATATGAAAAGTTATACAATAAATTTTTAAGAGACAAAAAGATATACAATCTAACACAACCTAATATAGCAAATATAATACAAAATTTTACTTTTAAAAAAAAATATAAAAAAACAAAGAATAGAAAAAGAAAAAGTAACAAACCTTTAACACAACAAACACATCAGTTCGAATACCATGCAAATAAAAAGAACTTGAAAAAACTGAATAAAACTACCTAAGAAATTTCAATACTACAATATAAAGAATATGTAAATCTTTTAAAAGAGCTCCTGAAATTTGGACTAAGGTTCGATTTGATGAAGATGGCAATGCCAAGTTCTGTAATGCAGCATGCAAACTCATCCTCCGTCCACAGCACGTGCTCGATCTTGGCCTCGGAGCCTATGGATGAGGAAGAGAAAATAGAGAAGAGAAGGGGGCTTTTGCGTAGGTTTCTACGATTTACGGTTTAGATTAGAGTTAAGATGGGTGGACTATTAATTAGACGTTATGTACGGAGGGAAGGCAAAGGTTGGGTTAAGGTGGGTGGACCATTAATTTGACATTATATGCGGAGGGAAGGCGAAGGGTTGGATTAAGGCAGGTGGACCATTAATTAGACGTTATGGGTGGAGGGAAGACGAAGAGGGTTTCGCAATGTGAAGCCCAAAAGTAAAGAAAACACAGCCACGTGGCATTTCTTTGGGGGATTAAAGTATAGGTATAGATATGATGATTACAGGGACATTTCTTTTGCTATTTCTTCCACTGTAGTTTTGGCCTCATGCATAAAATAAAGGATGCTTGGTCTGCAATAAGAATGAGTTTTCGATTTGATACTTTTGACATAGAAAACCAAACATAGCCAATTTCCCACTCCATATTTTTCAAAGAAATAGCTTTAGTATATCTGAAGGGGACAGCCATAAGAAGGGCTATTTTTAATTTGGGTTGAAAATTCTGGATTGTGAGTCGTGACTGCTTTCATATAGACCAATTGTGTCTTGACAAGTTGCATCAAGAAGTTTTAACTGGAGATGTTTACGACTGCCTAACAACTTTAGGTGAATCTAAGAGACTGACTAATTCAGACCGGCTCCAAATCAGTCTTAGGGTTGGGTCTTTATTTTTCATTTTAACCTACATTTGTATTTAGGTTCTTAAGGATTTAGGTTGTAGAGTTTTATATTACAACATCATTCTAAGTTTTTTGGCCTATTTGAGACAGTGGTTAAGTGCAGGGTAGACTTGATGCAACTTTTTCTCACGGGGGTAATTGAGGCATGGGATACAGTGGAAAGGTGGCATTTGTAATTTAGCCTAAAATATAGAAGTATTACTCATGGCCCAAAAATTTTTATGTGCCATCAGATTTATAAATATTAAAATGTAGATGAATGTTTTGCAAAGGTCAAACCTGAGCAAAATTCCATTAACCACTCATTAGCAACTTTTTGCAGGCTTCTAAATACTCTTGCCTCTTCTTTTTTGTCTATTCTTCTACTTAATTGAGCATGTGATATAATATGTTGCATGTAAATTGCATGTCAGGTCCAAATGTGGCCACATAAAGAAATTCTGCCCGGATGTATTGCGGTGCTCCTTAGGCACCGCCATTAGACATGACTCTTCTTAGAAGTAATGTATATGTGTACATATGGATGTATGTATACAGTGAGACAGTCATCTTACTTAACAAGGTTAAATCCGAAGATTTCATACACAATTTGTCAGTATATTCAGTACAACAGCAGATCTACTTGATGTGGGCGCACATGCATAAATTAATTGCTTATATTTGGAAATGAAAATAATCATCTGCTTAACCGCCTATAATGGACTATTTTTCTCTTGTTTCTGTAGCACTCTTGTATTAGCTTAGGCATTGATTAGGCAATGATTAATACTTATTACTTTGTATGTATGTTGCTTATTTTTGATATCTTGCAGCGAGGGTGTTTTTTTTGCTGTTAAAGAAGTATCTCTAATTGACCAAGGAACCAATGCTCAACAATGTATTCTTCAACTTGAGCAGGTGATTAATGCCATATCTTGTTCTTTTACTTTCAGTGTCTTATCCATCATATTCATAGCATGTAGCTTAATTTTTCTCAATCTAGTTTGGTGCTTTTCTAATTCATTATTTCAATGGAAAGTCCAAAAGTTTCTGCTTTGTGTGCTCTGCTTACTTCTAACTGCTACATAATCTTTTCAGGAGGTTGCGCTCTTAAGTCAGTTTGAGCATGAAAATATAGTTCAATATTATGGAACTGACAAGGTATTTCTTACAATTCAACTTGTTTAACTTTGTGCTTAATCAGTCTAGTTAACTTGCTAACACGATGCCATAAAAAAGTTCAATTCTAATGCTGATGATCCTTTCCGTTTATTACTGCGAGTTGTAGCTATGCTTTTCATACAAGGTTTATGTTCACTAGTAATCTAAAATCCCCTTGTTGGTACGACATCTTGGTCTCTTCAGTAGGGAAATATTTAGTTTGTCTATTTACATTAGCATTCATGCAAAGATCTGAATTTAAAATGTTGTTTATAAACTTGATTTATTACCTGTATACCCTGATACTTGAAAGAATGCTCCTATCTGTAAAAAGGTAATAGAAAACCAACTTCCATGAATTGCATGCCCCTTCCTTAGGATAGGTTATTTTTCTATAAAATTGCACTTTGGGAGACTTGTTGAAATCCAGATTTACATGGTTATGTAGGTATTAATGGTTTTGCAGAGCTATATATGTAGAAACTTCTAAATAGTGCTAGTGCCTCTCTGTGCTTACTTTCTATATGCTATTTCTTATTTTATGAATTGGATTGCAGGAAGAAACAAAGCTTTTCATCTTCCTTGAACTTGTTACACAAGGCTCTCTTGCATCCTTGTACCAAAAGTATCATCTGCGAGACACACAAGTCTCTGCTTATACTAGGCAGATTCTCAATGGATTGGTATATCTGCATGAGCGAAGTGTGGTCCACAGGTGATTCAGCTACTATGTCCGCATGGCCATTTTGTATTTGTTCAGTTGTTAGATTTTGGCGATAATAATCGTTATTATAATTGTATTGCTCTATTGCCAGCAATAGATGATCTCGAATTTATGCGTAAAATTGTTGCCATTGAGTAGTATTAGCAAAAAGAGAAGGATGGCCTGAAACCACTAAAAGAATAACAAATATATATCACTTATTTTATCATTGGCATTGTATTAAAGCTAGTTCTAGTACAAGAATAGTCATTTGGCCATTAAGAACTGGATGTTGGGTCTCAATGAAACAGAGGTTTAGAGCTTCTAATTAGAGCAAGAATATGAAATTGGCTTTTCAACTTGAAAAGCGGAAGCTTCAAGTTGAATGTTTGGGAAGTTTAACAAGCAGTTCTTAGGGCTTCTTTGAATAGCTTTACTTAAACAACACCTTTGTAGAATCTCTAAGTGGGCCAAACAAGTTCACAGTGTGTCAATATGGCCAGTTATATTCCTGTTGCTCAGTTACAGCATAGCAACACAGTAGAAGATTAAAGTAAGTGTGATATGGCATGATATTCTCTTAAGCTATCAAACTAGTAGATAATGAACTATAGCAAATTGAAATTTTATATATGCATATGCATACAGCCGCAAAAGAAAATGTTTTCACCGTAGCTTTTGTAGTCATTCTTGTTCACAAGGTTACACAAGTTTTATAGTTTTATTGATTCAATATGGGTATTGGTATTGGTATTCCTGCTGCTGGGCCCCACAGTACACACAGAAATTTAAATGTTATATGACTTAAAACTAGGTCTAGGTCAAGTTATCAGACTAATAGACACCGAGCCATAACACAATGAAGTTAGATTTATCCAAAACAATGCAACCACAAAGGAAGAAACAGTATTTGCATTAGCTATTGCAGTCATTCTTGTTCGCAAGATTAGACACTCCGTTTTACTGTTTCACTAATTAATACTTTGTTGATGCATAGTTCATATTATCCATGTGATCAATCGGTAATAACATTATTTGTTTGCTATACAGAGATATCAAATGTGCCAATATACTAGTTCATGTGAATGGATCTGTAAAACTTGCTGATTTTGGACTTGCTAAGGAGGTTCGTTTGATTTCTTTTAGTTACTACACATGGAAAATGTACCATAGCTTGTAATTTATGCGACAGTTCCATTGCTTTCCTTTTCTCAATTCAGATTGACAAGATCAATAATCTAAAATCGTGCAAAGGGAGTGTCTATTGGATGGCGCCCGAGGTAAAGTGTCCTTCTGCATGATGATTGTTGCTGCATCAACAATATATTTCTATATAGTGTGTAAAACTAACTTTCTTTTCCTTCTGCATTGCTTTTCCAAAGTGGCTCATTGATAAAAAGAAATAAAATGATTGCATTTATTAACTTTCAAGTAAAAAAAAAAAAAATGAAGGAAATTGTATCACCATGCTTTGAAGTATTTTTTGGAAAATGCCTTTCATTATGGGCACTCATAGATGCCTTTATCGTCCTTAATAATACCATTATTCTGTGAATATTCTGTTAGCGAAAGATGTAATGATAAAAAACGCTTTTCGCAGATATAGGCTTTTAAAACCATGCTTTGTTTAATATTTGCAAAGGAAGCCCATAAGTGTAGTTGAGAAAGATGGTTTTACTCTTTCAATTCTTTTGGAGCTAACTTTGACCTAACTATGAGATTTGTTAAGCTTATGTTTAGTTTTTTGTTAATAATCTATGGTCTGTATTGTTTACGATGAAAATTGTCTATGATAGAATTCGAAATTCTTTTGTTTTTCTGTTTGTCTGCAATTTGTTTTCTCTTAAAGAAGGGCAAAGAGCTTGACCCTCTAGGGTTTCATTAATGAATATAAATAGTACAAGATGTGTATACAAGGCAACTTGTCTCCGCAATAATACAACCAAAATATCATATAACCCCTACACTATAAATGGACAATAATATACAATACTATATGCATCGTAACATATATCGTAACATACTAAATATATCCTAGCACCCCCCCGCAAGCTGAGCATCCTTGGCACGAATGTGATGATTGGTCCGCAAAGTTGAAAACCGAGAAGTGGATAGGGGCGAAGATGCCAGGCAACTTATTAGAAGAGATATGGATTAAATCCAAGTCACCCGATTGAACTCTCTCTCAAAAAGTGAGGATCAAGTTCGATGTACTTCGTATGAGCATGTGAAATAGGATTTGCGACAAGATACGTAGGTGCTAAGATTGTCACAATAGATGCAAATAGAGCCGTAAGGAGACACCAAGGTCAGGAAGTAGTCGATGGATCCAAACTGTCTCGGCAAATGTGTAGGCCATAGAGTGATACTCCGCTTCAAAATTAGAATGGGAAATAAGGTTGCTTCTTAATTGACCACGAGATAAGATTAGGTCCAAGAAATATGCAATACTTCGAAGTGACCGGCGTGTATCTACGCAACCAGCCTAATTAGCATCAGAGAAGGGAACAAGTGAAGGATTTTCGCATGGGAGATAGAAACGTGATAGGATAGTCTCTCTCGCATATAATGGAGAAAGCGTTTAACAGCTTGCGTGTGTAGCTCGCGAGGCGTATGGACATACTAAGCAACTATATTAGCAGTATGCGAGATATCTGGCCTCGTGAAGGTAAGGTATTGTAAAGCACCAACCATCTGATAATAGGTGTGGGGATCTTCAAGAGGACACCTGTCACGCCCCGAGACCGCTACCCATTTGGTCCGGTTCGGGCGCGTCGAACAAATGCCGAACGGATAGCACCTCCCCTGTCCGCCCAAGGCTCAACCACGAGATCATGCGCAAGAATTCGCCCAGGAACAATTCATTACATTCATAATCCATACAACGACAATAGAAGCACTACAAGTGCTTAACAACAAGATCAAGTAACACAAGTATACATACAAGTGCATAGAGAGAAAATTCTATCTATTACATGACATTCATCCACAGTTTACATTTTGTTTCATCCAAAATATAGGTATAAGTTCATTCACATCCCTCCAAAAGGCATCTCACAACCTATACATCATCTACTCTCATATATATAGGTATCTCTAATGCAGCAGGAGAGCTACTAATGCTAGGGCGCTAAGCCCTTACCGCGATCCTCGCCCGGAGCGCTCGTACTCGGCCCTGCAACAAAGTAGGGTGAGAACTATTATCCATAGTTCTCAGTGGGCTCGGCCGCCGACTCCGCCGATCTCCTCACTAGGTCCAAGTGGGCACAAGCAGATAGATAGATAGATATGTGAAAACAGTAACGACATAGTAAGAAAGCTATGCTACTATGCCCGAATCATATACAATGTATACATGCATAATGTGATAGGTAATCAACTAACATGCCACTATGTCCAAGAAGTAATGCTATTTACTTGTTCATTAAATCTCTTGGCGTAACCAATCCTTGGCCAACTCTGAGGTTCGCCCACGACTCGCATGCATCTCGTAAGATAAGGAGACTCAACTCGCTCAACAAACCCGAGACCGTCTGCGGGACCCCATAAGGCTATCCCCGGGACCCTATAAGGCTATCCCTCGTGTGACAAACTCCGGAGCGCACGCTTGTGTGGAGCGACCACCACAAGCTCAATAGACAGTGAGTATGATCCAATCCTCTCAACTCGAGGATATCCTATCCACTAGGGCTAACAGTTACTCGGGAATCCACCTATCCCAGTGTCCATATGCAAGTGGTTAACTACACTAAGTTTTTGTTCAATGACTCATCTCTAGGGAATCCGCCTATCCCTAAGTTCACATGTCAAGTGTCACTTTGCGCTAAGTTATATGCCACTCGTTCTGTTGTCATTGTTATTTATATGCCACTCGTTATGTCTGTATCAACCATCGAGTCCATCTCTTATTTCAGCACTATAGGATTCAATGTCGCGACCTAATCCTTATCTATCCACTATATCAAGCATTCAATTCACACTATGATATCATTTAGAAAAGCATAAGGAAATGGCAATGCACATTCTATTCTACAATGCATACATGAAGAGATGCAAGATTCTCAATGCACTAAGACATAAAGAGGAGCCCGGTTGCTTCGGGATGACACCACCCACCTTCTGGCGTTGTCACGACTCTAGGAATGCGATTCGGTGATTTTACGACGTCGTCTTGGCCTCCCAGGCAGAAAGCTCGGAAGGTCCTCTTTGCCGATAACTTTGCACCAGATCGACGGATTGCCGAACCGACTTCGCCTATGCGTCAGAAAGCCTATCAATTAGCTTTATGCATGATCAATTTAGATCAAATCATACTATAAGGCAAAACCCTATTTCGGAGCCCTAGCTTGCAATCATGCAAGAATCCAACTCTAAATCTCCAAACTCATGCATAAAGCATCTCTTTAGCATGCTAGAGTTCCATTTAAACCATTCTAGAGCTTAAAGATCTAAACCCTAAAAATCTACCATGGTTGAGCTTCAAGCTTACCTCCAAAAGCTAGCTCCAATGGTGAAGAGGAAGAAGAAGATGATGAAAACCCTTCTCCTTGCTTGCTTCTCCACCAAAACCCTTCTCTTCTTCACCTTCTAGAGAAAGAGAAAGAGATCTTAGAGAGAAAGAGGGAAGTTTTAGGTTTAGGGTTGAGGAAATAAGAGACTGAGGGAGAAGGATGACCCCCAAGCACTCTTATAATGCACAATTACCAAAAACCCCCTCCACTTTGTAAGTTATGCACAGCCCAGCCCTGGGCATTTTCGGGTACGGGGACCGGTAGGGACAGACCAGTCCCCGAGAGCAAAACTTGTGCGTAGAGGATTTTCTGTCACTCTCTAAGCTTACGGGAACCGGTCTGTCCCACCAGGGACCGGTCCTCGAGAGCAATTATGCAATTGTGTAGATTTTGCACAGCTTGCTCTCACTGGTCCGCTACAACGCACTTTTTGGGTTTCTGATGCCTTCGGCCTTTTCGAAGCGTATCCAATCGACAATCAGTCGATTTTAATCGAAGTCCAACTCTCGTATTTCGAGAATTCACTTCCTTACAACGCCCTTCATGAGACGAGAGATGAGTGGTTTGAGAGAGCGGAGTGGAAATCGGCTACTAGTAAGAAAGCCATGACGCTCAAGCAGTTGATGTGTATATTTCTGTTGAATCAGATAAAGACTAGAGGGCGAGTGGGTGACTTCAATGCTCAAAAAATAATGTAGTGGCCTTAAGTCCTCCACTGCAAACTCTCGTTGTAAAATGCCTATAAAAAGCCGCTACAACTTTTAGTGACAATAATATTATCAACATATGAGAGAAGGATAAGAGTACTAGTGGACGAACGACAAATAAACATCGAGGAATCGGCAGTACTTCTAATGAAATCAATCTCAGAAAGAAAGAAAGTAAAATGCTGAAACAAAGCTTGAGGTGCTTGCTTGAGTTCATGGATTGCTTTCCTTAGGCGACAAATATGATGAGGAAGAGAAGGGTGCACAGAGCCAGGCGATTGTTCCATATAAACCTCCTCAGAGAGGGCGCCATGAAGAAATGCATTCTTCACATAAGCTATCGAAGTGGCCACCTAGAGGAGAAAGCAATTGAAAGAACAATACGAATAATAGTTGCTTGAGGACCAGAGAAAACGTCTCATTGAAATCAATGCCCTATTGCTGTTTGTTGTCCTGAGCCACAAGTTGAGCTTTGAGATGCTCAAGAGAATCATCTGTCTTCTACTTGACCTTGTGTGCTTACTTGTAGTCAATGAGATTGATGGATGGTGGAGGAACAAGATCCTAAGTAGAGTTAGCTAATAAGGCATAAAAAAAATGGCCTTCAATTACTCCATTCATCTGTTGAATCGTTCATGAGTTCGCAGTACATCATGCAAGCCATTCACGGGGGATTTTTGTTTTATTATTTCTTTTGCTTCTTTCAAGCCGTAGTAAATGTTTTTTGGCTTTGCCTAGACAGAAATTGGTTACAACATTTGGCTTATTTTTGCAAGCCGTGGTAAATGTTTTATTATTTTTTTGCTTCTTTCAAGCCGTGGTAAATGTTTTTTGGCTTTGCCTAGACAGAAATTGGTTACAACATTTCGTTGCAATTTTTTTGTGTTCTCCTATTTATTGTGAACCAAACGACCTAATGATCATTTACGACAGAAATAGTTTTCTACATTCCCATTTATAGTGCAAAGAACTTGTCTTAATCTCCATTCACATACAAATTTGTATTACTAGTTTCAAGTAGATTACATTGCAACCCTAAAAGTTGTAGTTGTGCACTTGTGCTTTGCTATTATTAACATTTATTCACTTTTGTTTCCTATTAATTTTATCTTTGAGGTGATTATATTGTTGCACCCAACTTATCTCACATCAAGTTGTCTAGGAAAGATGATTGGGGAAATGAGAACTAGCATACCTGTACCGGTAACTTGGGCTTCCGCATTTTGCGTTGCGTGGTCAAGGCTGTACTACCATCAATACGACAAAGGAAGTAGGACGGGAATATTGCAAGTGGTGGTCTTTATGCATTTGAGAATTCACATAGCGTGTGTTATTACAAGACATGTACATGTGTTTATTGACGATGAGCCAGTGATTGAAAAAGCGCACCTTAGGCGCGCGCCTAGGCACGCGCCTAGGGCAAGGCGCAAGGCGCAAGTAGGGATGTCAATGGGTATGGATACCCGAAATTTTATCCGAACCCGAACCCGAATGAAACGGATATATCCGATGGATATGGATATGGATTCGAATATGGATATCAAAGATAGAAACCTGACGGATATGAATTTTGATTGTACCCGACTCGAACCCGACCCGAATCTGAATTTATTTTGTATTATATATATATATATATATATATATATATATATATATATATATATATATATATATATATATATAAATTTGATGTTATATTTGAATTTGTATTTTAAAAATTTAGATTTAATATAATATATTTTGAAATATTGAAAAAAGAAATAATTGTTTCGGGTTTAAATTTTCGGGTTCGGGTTTGGGTTCGGGTTTCAGATTTTTGGTCGGGTTCGGGTTTGGATATGGATTTTTAAAATCCGTCGGGTTCGGGTTCGGGTTCGTGTTCAGGTTCGGGTTCGGGTTCGGGTCTCGGGTTTGGAGTCGGGTTCGGGTTAGGGTTTTAAAAATCCGCCCCGAATCCGACCCGTTGACATCTCTAGGCGCAAGAAAGGCGCACCTAATATATATTTGATCCTACTAGGTTTGGATCTAAAAATATATGCTTTAATGGGTTTGGATCCTATATTTATTGGTCTAATAGGTTTAAAACATGTAAAATAAACCCAAAACCAATCTAATCTAAAGTTCTAAACCCTAAACATCTATCCGCTCCATCTCTCTCGCCGAGTCTGCTCTCTTTTCTCTCGCTGGTCCGCTCCCTCTCCCTCTCTGCCCGTACCGATCCTTTCTCGCTCGTCCATCACCTCCGGTTGCCTTCGGCTATCCCTCTCTGCTTTTTCAACTCAACTCGCCTCTCCCTCTATATTAAGGCGTGCTTTTTTAATCACTGCTTTCACATGATCATGATGCTTTTTTAATGATTTTTGGCTTGAAACTTTAAACTTTTATGCATACAACTTTTTATGATCTTGTGCTTATAAATTATATGCTTTTCACATCAAAATTTTCTATATGTTTGTGAATTAATAGTTACCTTTATGTTGGCCTTTATTTGGAGATAAAAAAGATAATTTGTTCTTTACTTTTATCTATGTTATTTTCTTTTTCAAAATTATCATATATGTTGTTTGGCTTGTTTTCTTTTCTTAATTTTTTTTTCTTTTGGAAACGTGATAATTTGGGTAATCATAGAATATTTATTGTGATAATATGATTTTATAGAGTATATTTAGTGCTACTTAATAATTATTAGAAAGTATAGTAAGACACTTCTTGGTTATTTACTTATTTCAAAATTCTATGAAAGTGTGCGCCTGACCTCTCTCGGGCGCGCGCCTGCGCCTTGCGCCTAGGCTCCAACAGCCCTTTGCGCCTAGGTGTGCCTTGGGCTCTTTTAAACACTGCGATGAGCACGTCGGAGGGGTTGAAGGAGGGAGTTTGCTCAGCTGTAATAGTCCTAATTGGATAGTATAGGGGCAAGATTTTGTATACAAAAATATGACATACATGTAGTGGTAACTTAGGCTTAAATATTTTGGGCCATGTAAGTCAAGGCTTGATAAATTGCTTGTGCTAGTAGCCTAGTTTGGACATAACATTTATCTACTTTCTTAGTTAATGGATCCTAACAAGTATCATTTTAGGCAAGTATGGTGAGCTAAGGGGAAAGCGGAGCACATGATGTAAGGATGTGCCATATTGACGGTAGTTGGGTGAGAGGCCCATTTGACGGGGCCATTACGAAAGGAATAGGTTGAAAGAAAAGGCCAAAAACCTCTTGAAATATCGGAAGTTGCTATATCTCTCGTCACAGTCAAAGCATAAAGGAAATCCCCTCTATCTTTATGTCGTGATTACCTAACCCTCTTTATCAATCTTTCATTGGGGTTTTGTCGTAGATTTAACAATTTTGGAGTACCAAAATTGCCTTCTTCCTCAATCTTTCTTTCCAATTGTCTACTCATTTCCTAAACTAATCTAACTAAAACCTAGGCCATGAATCAATGTGGAGAAAAGAGAAGAAGGCGGTAAAAGTGGCAATGGAGGTCGTATTGGTGGCGGCTGTGGAGAACTATGTGGAGTGATGGTGTTTGTGGTGGAGCAGAACGATAGGGCAGAGAAGGCGGTGGCGGTGGAAGCTGGGATGGTAGGACGTGGTGGAGGATGACTGGAGGATGTTGTGACGGAGGTAGAAATGTGGAGGAGAGGTTTGTAGGTGACGAAAGATGATTAGGCAAAGGAGGACCTTTGTAGTTTTACCCTTTTATTTAGTGTTGCAACACCATAAGTAATTTGTTTTACATTTTATCAAAACAAAAATTAGGAAGGACTTTCTTTTATTTAAGCGTTAATTGAACTATTGGTCCCCAACTTTTCCATCCTTATTCACTTTGGTCTCCAACCTCCTTTTTTGCAATCAAGCCCCCCAATCTTTTGATTCCATTGGAATTAGGTTCGAGCCGTTAAAATGGGTGTTAAAATTAATAGAATTGCCACGTCAACACCAGGTAAGCGCCTACATGGCTTTTCTTTGGAGGCCAATTTTCGTCCCCAAACTTTGCACCCTTTTCACTTTGATCCTAAAAAATCACAATACAGTTTCTGAATTAAAAAAGGTTAATTTTAGACTAATAATTTGAAATTAGAAATTTGAATTTAATTTAAAGCTACAATTTTGATTTAAAACTAAATTAAAAATTTGAAATAGAATTCAAATTTTGAATTTGACTTTGAAATTGAATCTGAATTTTGATTTCAAACTGAAAACTATGATTTTGATTTGAATTTGTATTCGAAATTAGAATTTGAATTTTAAATTTAAATTCACAATCTTTATTGCATTTCAAATTTTGAACTCAATTAGAATTTAAATTTCAATTTGAAAATTTGAATTCAAAATCTAAATGTGAATCTAAATTGATATTTTAAATCAAAATCTGATTTTGAATTTAAAATTTGAACTTCGTATTCAAATTCGCATTTTCAAGTTGAAAGTCAATCAAAGTTTGAATTAAATTTAGAATTGGAATTCAAAATGTGATTTTGAATTTAAAATTAAATACATAATTTGAATTTGAATTCAAAATTGAATTAGGATTTAAATTTGAATGCAAAATCAAAATTTAAATTTGAAATTTGAACCCAAAATGAAATTTAAATTTAAAATTTAAATTCAAAAATAGAATTTGAATTCAAAATTTATAATTAAAATTTGAGCTTTAAATTTAAAATTTAATTCAAAATGTAATTTGAATTTAAACTTTGAATTTAACATGTAAGCTTGAATTAATTTAAATGGTATAATTAGCTGGCGTTGACACAACGCTTCCGTGGTGGTGACTAGGGGTGGAAACGAGCCGAGCCTGAGCGAGCTTACCTCAGCTCAAATTCGGCTTGAAATTAATTTCGAGCCTAAATTAGGCTCAAGCTCGGCTTGAAATTAATTTGAGCTGAGCTCGAGCGAGCCTAATTTCGAGTCGAGCCCTAAACGAGCCGCTTGAAATTCTCAACATCGTACGATCAATAGTTTAATCTGTATAGAACATTATTTATAATTTGATACAAAAATATATCTAATAGTTCAAAATACAAAATAATTATATGAAATACGGTATTATAATATGAAGAAAAATAACTTATGAGTTGAATATCTAATCTTTTCAACTTCGCATGTCTTCTTTTCCGCCTTTAATCTCCATATTATTTTTTTTCATCTATGCGGTCACAAAATGAATAAATTATATAGACAAATATTGGATTAAACTATTCAATCATATATAACTAATATCAAAATTTTGTATAAACAATAATTGTTTATCATAGAAATATTTTGTATATTTTCTCAAGTACACAATTAATGGCAAGATAGGCAATGGTGGGTGTGTGCTGTTACTTAGTGACTTAGGGGGCTTCAGGTTTGGCCGCATAGGGTGAAAGACAAAGAAAAAGAGAGAGAGAGAGAGAGAGAGCGAGAGATTAGGAATTTAGGGCTTTGTGAAAGAAAGAGAGGGAGAGTGTAAATTTAGTATAATTTTGCCCTTTTGTTGGCATATTGGGTTTGTTTTTATGGGCCAGCAACATTGGCTAAATTTTAACTAAACTTGATTACACATTCAATCTACATATACTTAAATATTATATATATATATATATATATATATATATATATATATATTATATATATCATATAGTAGGCTCTTTGGGTGTGCTATTAGGAGTACGGTATGGCCCCTCGCGCTGCTCCTAAGCCGTTCTTCGGATGATGGAGCTTCCGAATCGACGATCGGCTCGGTTAGACTTGAATCTAGCGTTATTGAAGTAGTCCTAAAAATAACTTTCTTGCGATTTTTCGATATCTTTACTAAGCGATTCGAAAGGGTTCAAATCAACGCTGCTGAAAATAAAAAATTCACAAATAAGTGGTGATATAGCATTAAACTTTTCGATCAGAAGATATTGATCTTGCTGTAAATAGTATAAAGAATTTTCTATCAAATTCATCTGATGAATCTTGTACACTGTTAAACTTGCAAAACGGTATACATCAACCATTAAAGAGTGTGTTGATTTTGAACCTTTCGATTAGCTAGGTAAATGACTCACCGAAAAAATCGCAAAAAATATTTTCCTAGATAGTTCTTAAATACTGCTAGATCACGCTCTCACTCGCGTCGATCGTCGAGTTGCGAAGCTCCGTTCATCTCGAAAACGCCTTTAGCGCGCGACGACCTCCGTGCTCTTTTTAGGTAACAACAGACGTACTCGGCTATATATACTATATATACTATATCATATATATATATATATATATTATTCGAGCTTTTCGAGCTAATTCGCACGCCGAGCCGAGTAATACCCAGCTCGGGCTTGAAATTGAATTTCGAGCTTTTTTTTTTCTTTTCCAAAGCTCGGGCTATTTATTTCGAGCCGAACGAGAGCTGGCTCGCTCATTTGCCAGCCCTAGTGGTGGCATGGTGCTGATGTGGAATATTCTATTAATTCTAGCACCCGTTTTAACGACTGGGACCTAATGGCAATAAAATCAAAAGGTTGGAAATTTGATTGCAAAAAAGAACAAGATTGGCGACCAAAGTGAAAAAGGGTGCAAAGGTTGAGGCCATCAGCGCAATTAATCTTTTACTTAAACATCTACTAGGTATATCCATAGGATAATTCTTTTTTATTAGGAAATCTTAACTTATGGTTGCTTTTAGAACTGTGGATAAAGTATCATCTACGCTATCCCTCATTGATGGCTTTTTCACATAGTTTGTTGATATATGTTTTCTTACTTTTATATTTCTTACAAGGTTACTTTATCCTTTAATTATATTTTAATGAATCACTTATTCTAATAGAAGGTTAAAGCAGTATGTATTTGTGATGTATGTTTAGCTTGCTACTGGGAAGTTTTCATTTAACTTTTTGTGTTGCAAATAATTAGCGAGTAGTGTTTTCTTTTAAAAATTCCTAGATATGTCGTATATTTAGCTTTGCATGTACCATCAATGCTACCCGTCAGCTCTTTTAATTGTCTTTATCATGTATTTAATTATTTTCAAATTGCTTTATGATGGTTACTTTTTAGGCAAAACTTCAAAAACCCGCCCTGTGGTTTCGCACTTTCTCACTTTAGTACTCTGTGGTTTAAAGTGTATCAATTTGCCCCTTGTGGTTTCGTTTTTCTCTTTTTTGTTTTATCAATTTTTTTTTTTTTTTTTCTTAAATCAGTGACAAAATTAAAATTAAAGGGTACTAAAATAAATATTCGGTAAATCTAGATGAGTATCTGAAGTTTTTTGTATATAATTTAACGAAATATTAAGAAAATAACTGTAAAAAAGATAAAAACAAAACCACAGGGGGGGCAAATTGATACACTTTAAACCACAAGGTACTAAAATGAGAAAGTGCGAAACCACGGGGGGTTTTTGAAGTTATCCCTACTTTTTATATTACCTTTCAACTATAGTCAGAATATTGTCAGGACTCTGCACTGTTCTGTTCTTTCTGAACAAACTATTTCATTATTAGGTTGTCAATCCAAGGACAACATATGGGACTGCAGCTGATATATGGAGCCTGGGTTGTACTGTTCTGGAGATGTTAACTCGGCAAATTCCTTATCCTAATATGGAGTGGGTGAGTAAATGCATCCCTATTTTGCTGCTACTTACACTCCTTTGACATGAAAAGAATGTGTTGCAATTTCAGTGTCAAAGAGAAAATGTCGATCTTCTTCTTAAATGTTGGACTACTCACATGGCCACACTTTTTGCTTTGAGATTTAGCCCTCTTGCATGCTGGAGGCCTTCTATACCTGTAAAATAGCAAGCAATATATAGAGATGCAATCTTTCATCAATTAGAATTTAGGTGTTGTCACGCTCCGAGTGTCTTTTGAAAACACAGCAGAAGCTCATTTGAAAACCTACTCGGAGCACAAATAGATTTGCCACAAGGACAGAGCTTTTCACTGGCGGTGCACGACGTTAGGGTACAAAGCAACAGGTATACACAATCTATATCATAGCAACATGACAACGGTATTAAAGACTACACCTACTCAACATGCTGACATTAAAACAACATTCAACTGAATAACGGAAGTAGAGACCACATAAATCAAACTGTCTTACAAATCTTCAAATACATCATTTAAACATCTATCACAATTTAACATAACGTAACGACAAATTAATCGAGTTTACTACAATATGTGATGCATAATAAACTAGTTCACAATTCCCGTGAAGGTTATCTATATGACACTAACTATCCACGGTCTCACGCGGCATCCTGAACATACCTGCCCAAATCACCTAAAAAGATAGGGGTGAGAAATACAGAAATGCTTTCCAATGGGTACAGCAAACCTCTGAATAAGCCACACCTACCAGTCAAAAGGAGATGACGGGTTGGGGGAGGAGGGAGAGATCTGTTTTTAATGGTGAAATTTTTTTGCCTTAGGTTTCAGTGTTCTTTCTCTTCGAGTAATGTGTTGATCCATGCAATTCATCAATTAATTCATCCACAAATGGTATTGGAAACTTTTCTTTCATGGTGCACTTAAAAGGAAACTTTTCTCTCTTGGAGTAATGGTATTGCTAACTTTTCTTTCACGGTGCACTTATTTAAGGCCCTGTAATCAATGCAGATTCTCCAAGCCACCCTTTTTCATTAATACCACTCGAAAGGAATAAGTAGTTCTAGGCCTAATTACTCCCTGAGCTAACTGATCTTGTACAATTTCCTTGATCTCATTCTTTTGATAAGATGGATATCTATACGGCCTTACATTTATGGTATTAGTACCTTCAATGTGATTTATGTGGTCATGGGATCTGTATGTAGCAGCTTCTGATTTCAGCTAACAGATCTTGAGTATTCCAGCAGTAATGCTTGCAGTTGTTGTAGAAACATTGGAGTAGGATCAGCCTCTGGCGCTGGGGGTGGGAGGGTGGGGCGGCGGCGAAGGTGGAGGGAGGGGCCGGCCAAAACTGACTGGTTGAGGGGAGAACAGGGAGAGATCTGTTTTTAGTGTGGTTGGGGCGGTTCTGTAGAGTAATGTGTTGATCCATGCAATTCGTCAATTAATTCATCGACCGATGGCATTGGAAACCTATCTTTCACTGTACATTCTGCAAGAGCCATCCTTCTTTTTCACTAATACCATAGGAGAGGAATAAGGACAAGCGCTAGGCGTAATACTTCCCAAGCTAACAGATCTTATGCAATTTTCTCGATCTCATTCTTTTGATAACATGGATATCTATAAGGTCATGGGATCTGTATGGTAGCATCTTCTGAGTTTCAGCTAACAGATCTCGAGTATTCCAGCAGTAATGCTTACAGTAGGTGTAGAAACATTGGGGTATAAAAGGCCTCTGGAGCACAAGTGTATAAGTGATCTGGTTAGTCTAGACTTCATGAAAACTTGATGCCATTGCAAGGCTCTCCCTTCTAAGTGGATAGCAGATATCTTAACCTTTGAATCTTCAGGTGTTCCATTGATCTCAAAGAATTGCTTGCATCCATACAGCCACCCTTTTTGCTCTTGCCCATTAAAGTGGAACCTCAGCTTAGTGAATCTTGTCAAAAGTTGTAGTTTAGCAGAAGGATTACCTTCAATTTGGGAAGAAGGGGAGGAATT
This sequence comes from Ananas comosus, assembly GCF_001540865.1. Classification (NCBI taxonomy): domain Eukaryota; kingdom Viridiplantae; phylum Streptophyta; class Magnoliopsida; order Poales; family Bromeliaceae; genus Ananas; species Ananas comosus. Next base: position 7,849,917 of record NC_033621.1, read on the forward strand.
AGAATCAACTTCTGTTGAGAAGGAAGCTTGCAAACTAACAAACATCTGGCGGGCCTCCTCCATGTCTCTCACTTGTTGCTCTCTGCTCTCTTGAATTGATTCCTCCTGGCGGCTGGTGGCGTCCTTGATCAATTGTTTGTAGCAACTCCTTCAGCTCTTGCGACCATGTTTCCATGCCAGTGGAACAAGATGGTTGAGGTTCGACCTGCTCTGATACCAGTGATGCCATTGCTGATGCACTTACTGCCCAATTCAAGGTAGAAGCAACAAAGAATTCAGGGTGAATTCTAGTGCATTCCGCATGATTGTACAGAGACGAGGGAGAAGGAGAGACGGGCAGAGGGGGAGAGAAAGGGTGGAAAGGAAAGAGAAGAATTGTACTAATATTCCAAGCCACCTTACAAGAACCCTAATCTGCTACTTATACTACTTACAATGGCATACTAGGAGATAAGAGAAAAACAAGTAGTGCAGGTTTTTGGCCGTTAATTCAGCTAACATAATGGGCGGCCAGGATCGTGTGACTTAACCCATCAGTGGCTTGGATTAAACCCTTTTCAATTCTATGTATATGCTGTAGTATGAATGAATTCAGCAATCTATTATGGGGACTGCTGTATTCCCCTGCTTCTCGCTTATTATGCTGCATTGCTCCATAACGCAGCCTCGCTCGGCCTCGTTGCTTCTCTCTGCATCATCTTTCCTCTTAAATATAGCATTTGCTACTGATAGCATTTGATTTTCATGCTATTTTTACCCCTGTGCTATTCCCAATGCACAAATAATGTCTTTTAAAATTGTTCATTTAATGCCTGAAATTATATTGCAGACCCATGCCTTCTTCCAGATTGGCCGGGGAGAACAACCTCCAATCCCCGACTTCTTGTCACCAGATGCCCGTGATTTCATAAGCCAATGTGTCAAAGTCAATCCAGATGATAGACCTTCTGCATCTCAACTTCTCCAGCACCCATTCATGAACAGATCACTCTGGGCTTCTTCCAGCTCCGACTCTTCTTCCCGTGGTTGTTGATATGGAGTTAGTTGCATAAGAAGGATCGTCGCTTATTTTATCAAATTGGTACAGCTATGGATTCTTTCTCTTCTCCTTTTTTTTACCATCAGGCCATCAAGATATTTCTACTTCAGTGTGTAAAATATGCCTTCATGTTTTGGTTTCCATTCTTGTTTTTTAAAAGATAACATTGTATTGGCCAAGGTTAGTCCATTTATAGAGGATAGAAGTTTTAAGTTGAAAGAGTAAGATTGGGTTATGTAAATATGCTCAAGCATGTCAGTTTTTTCTTAGCAAGTCCTGCTTCAGCTTTGGTGCTCTTTTGCTGATGTCTTGATATGCTTCATCATTATCCTTGTTATCGGTGATCGATCATTCCCGAAAGTTTCTGAACAAATTATGTAGCTGTCGCAAAATCTTGAGGAGAGGTAGTTCCGGCACTATGTAACACACTAATCATCCGCTAAGTGATTTGTTTATCTTCTGAGAAAAATGATCTTGAGGTTGCATATGTTGTGCAGTTGGCTACGTATTTTCATCCTTCTGACATGGTCTTTAACCAAATTTCTACTTTGAAACAAGTCGTGCTTTTAAGTTTGAGCAAGATATCCATGCGTTCAAGTAAGGCTGAAAGCCATACAAGTCAAATGGGGGCGCAAGGTTACTCCAAAATATCTCTGAATCATATTTGTCTTACTCTTGGTGGAATGCTAATTATTTACCCGTAGGACTTGGTTCGGTGTGCAACCAAGATTCCTTTCTCAGGCAAGACGAAGTCTTAAACCCGTGCCGACAAAATTGATTTCTTACTATCACAAGGCTCTCCATCATCTAACATTATTGAATAAAAGCTTAGAAAGGAAAATGAACTACATCCTATGAGAAAGTGAAGAAACTACTTCAAATTTTCGGCGTTGATTCTCAAAAATATCATTAAAACCTTGAAGGATCGAAGCTGGGTAGCTGGACCTCAGCCCTGTTTAGAAGTGGGCTTTGAAGATTGTCCGATTAAGGGGTGGAGCTTCTACTTTCTAAAGTCAAAGTCAATATTGAAGAACTCTCTTCCGATATTGAGACAACAAATGATGAACGGCAGGATAACACCATCAGAATTAAGTAGTTCAACACTAATAAATCTAAACCAATGAAATAAGGTGTTGACGCTAAATCTGGAATGTGATTTGAGCAATGGTTTAATGATCTAGGCTGTTGACGTCTTGATGAGGTGATTGGTTTGAATCAGGAAGGAGATATTGCGGCCTTTGGATTTAAAGTAGACGGGTAAATCTCGGCCGTTTGGCACAAGAAAAGAGATAACTATAATCAGTGATTTCTGGATCAGATCGATATTTTTGTGGATTCGCAGTCGGATTGGAGGGGCTACAAATGCCTGAAGTTAGATGAGCAGAGGGACTTTTTCTTTTCTTTTTTTTTTCCAACAATCAAAAAATTCAATTCATCTACTTGAGAGAGACACTTAGATCTATTAGGATAGTAGAAGTAGCGTTCAGTAATTTAGATGGCAGGTAGAAGCAGTCCTTTTTCTTTAGCAGCTAATCAAAGGTTTTCAGCAATTTTCTAGTTTTCTGCTGAAGACCCAAAGTTTTTAGGGCATCCAGTTTGATCGAGAGAGATCAGTTTTTGCAATTCTAAGTTCAGTCTGGTCCAAGCCGTCGAACGTAGCATCCATTAAGAGGGCAATTCTCAGTGGAGACAGAAACCAAATCGCTTGAGGCTCCTTTTGGTGTAATTCTTTGGTAATAAAGCTTTTGACGGATTTTATTTTGAAAACATTTTTGGCATGCTTGGTGAGACTTGTAGGAAGGAGTAGATTTTAATCTTAATAGACATGGTGAACAAAAGACTTGTAGGAAGGAGTAGATTTTAATCTTAATAGACATGGTGAACAAAAGAAGTGGAAAAAGTACCGGCGACTATGCCTCAACGAACATGCAATAGGTGGACAATCTTGAGGGGACCTTGTAAGATTATGTGGAGAACCTCGAGGATCTAAATAGGATCTATCAAATACCTAAAGGGGGTGAATATGTAAGTCAAAACACAAATCTCAATGCGATCAAAATAGATGTGAATCATAAAATCAGCACACCGAAATTTTACGTGAAAAAATTTCAACTAGGAGTAAAAAATCCACGGGACTAAAAACGCGATAACAATCTACTAAAAGATAAAAAATTGTAAGGTGATTACTGACTCTACAGACTCAAATCTCTTTTTTATCTTTTTGGATCTGGCACACTCCAACCGTTAGTCCACGCTCACACTTAAATCCACGAACGCCACGTTTTGAATCCACGAAATGTGCACACTTTGAATTCACAAAGCCTTAAACATGTCAAATTCACGACGCCCACTTGAATCCAAGAGCGCACTCCATCCGACTCCATTCGGAGTAAGAAGAATAAGGTTGGTGGTGGTTTCTTGCGTAGAGGATTATGAAAGAACCGTAGAAGATGTCTCTAAATAAAATCTCAAATTATTCTAGAAGAATATCAAGATTTAGGGCTCCAACAATCAATTTGAGAGAAATTTATTGTAGAATATTAGAGACGAAGCAACAAACTTCTAAGATTCTAAAAGATAAAATATTCTTGACTATGTTTTAGAGAGACCCTGTAACATATTTATAGATTTGGATCAGATTAGGATTACGAAACTGATTTTTAAAAGGTTATGACAGTTTCAGGATCCATATTCTTTATACAGGGGAAAATCCGCATCCTCCCTGAAGATCCGAATTCTTTCTGCAAAATACCAAAGAGGCTGTTTGGGATTCGGATCATCTTGCAGGATCCGGATCTCGACAATTCGAAAACCCTAGATTGAGTTTTAATTTATTTTTTAATTCTAATTACTTTTAATGATTTAAACACATTCATAAATCACTATCAATATTATTTATACCTAGCTAGCATTGTGAATTCATAAATTGAGTCTTCGAGTCTTCAACTTAAACTTTTCGTGCCTCAAACTCTTCAAGACTACAACTCAACCCGTCACAACACGTAACTACACGTCACGAAATATGCCGACACTAAAATCTATAATAGACCTCTGATTCCTCAGTGCCGCTGAGGCTTCCTTCTTTTTTCACCTGCTTTGGACGTGCCATCCTTCAGCAACTTTGCCTCATGAGGGTATCCTTGCTAGACGTGTAGGCTCAGATGGAGGTCATTGCTCAGGCATGCAACAAGCAAGCTTGGGTGACTATGGACGTAATGACCATTCAGCAATGAATGGCCAAAAAACTCATTGAGCTCATGGCCCTACCGAGGTAGGCCTCTTCTGCCAATGACAACAACAATAATACTAACAACATTATTAACAACAATGCAAACAATAATAACATCAACCTTCTGCGGTGTCTCGGAAGGTTAGCTGTCAGAATGACTATAGTACCAATAGCTGGTCAACACATCTGTAGAGTGTTCGGGATGAGTAAGAATCCTTTTGGCGCAAAATGAATGTGAAAACAGACACGAAGCATTGAAATCAGCCACAACTGAAGTTCTGGCAGCTTTTGGGAGCCCAGAAGATGGAACCGGAAACCTAGATCCTCAGTGTAGTGCTAAATGCATTACTGTAGTCATTTCAGTTCTGGGTGCCTAGAAATTACTGTAGCAGCTCGAATGGAGTGGGTGAGTTTTCTTGAGTATAATGAGTCACCATGACACATGGCAGGTGGACTTTTGGATTTAGGCGTAGGTTTTGGTTTCAAACCCTTCTTGCATGGTGCTAGTTTTGGATCTGAATTGTGTTTTGGGCTTTTTCAGACGCTCGAATTAGAGTTCTCGATGCTCGAAACCTGGATTTTCTATAGTGGCAGGCTTAGTTTCTTTGTTCTTTGGGCTCGTTTTATGTTACCTACTCTACAAAAAGCTCATATACGTCTCTGAAAGAAGGGCAAAAAGCATACCCTCATGGATTCTATTGATGATGTTATATGGTACAAGAGATGAGTCTAATATAGTAACAATATAACTAGGTATCTCATATCATATAATCCTACTCTAAATATGTTGTAATATATAGTATCCTTATATAGCATGAGATACTAAATATATCGTAACATCCCCCCGCACGCTAAGCATCCGGTGGTAGGATGCGAAGATTGAGCCGCAACACCGAAAACCGAGAAGGCGACAAAGGCTTGGTGAAAATATCAGCAAGTTGCTTATCAGAAGAGATGTGCACCAAGTCCAAATCACCAGACTGGACTTTCTCACGTAGGAACTAATGGTCAAGCTCAATATGCTTTGTCCGAGCATGGAGAACCGGATTAGCCGCAAGATAAGTCGTGCTGAGATTATCACAATAGATGCTGATGGAGTGCCATAAGAAAACACCAAGGTCACAGAGTAAACGACGAATCCAAACTGTCTCAGCAAGCATATATGCCACAGCGCGATACTCTGCTTCAGAACTGGAGCGAGAAATGGTTGGCTGTTTCTTAGCAGACCGGGAGGTAAGATTGGCCCGAGAAAAATGCAATAACCAGAAGTAGAGCGACGTGTATCGGGACAACCAGCCGAATCAGTATCGGCAAATGCCACAAGAGAAGAATTGACACAGCAAGAAAGTGGAAGACCATACGATAGGGTCCCTTGAATATAACAAAGAATATGCTTGACGACTTGCATATGTGGTTCACGAGGCGTCTGCAAATACTGAGCAACAGAGTTGACAGCATACGAAATATCTGGTCTCGCGAAGGTGAGATACTGGAGAGCACCAACAAGCTGACGATAGACATAAGGATCATCAAGAAGACGTCCCTCATGAGACTAGAGGCGAGAGGCCGGAGAAAGAGGACTAGAGATAGGCTTACAATCAAGAAAGCCATGGCGTTAAAGTAGTTGATGCCCATATTTGTGTTGAGTCAGATGAAGACCAGAAGAAGACGGAGTAACCTCAATGCCCAAGAAATAATAGAGCGGTCTGAGATCCTTCATAGCAAACTCATGTTGTAGGGTGACAATGAGAGCCTCCAAAAGAGAGGAAGAGCTGCCAGTGATAATAATATCATCAACGTATAAAAGAAGAACGAGAGTGCCAGAAGAAGAATGAGAAACAAAACACCGAGGGATCCGCGGTATTGCCGACAAAACCAAGTTCAGAAAGAAATGAAGTGAACCGCTAAAACCAAGTCCGAGGGGTCTGTTTAAGACCATAGATTGCCTTGCGGAGACGACAAACGTGATGAGGAAGAGAGGGGTCCACAAAACCCAGTGGTTGTGCCATATAAACCTCTTCAGAGAGAGTTCCATGAAGAAACGCATTCTTCACATCAAGTTGTCGAAGAGACCAACCAGAGGATAAAGCCACAGAGAGAACAGTACGAATAGTGGTCACCTTGACAACGGGAGAAAAAGTCTCATCGAAATCAGCACCTCGTTGTTGTTTGTAACCCTGAGCAACAAGGCGAGCCTTGAGACGCTCAAGAGAACCATCCGCCTTTTGCTTTACCTTGTATACCCATTTATATCCAATGAGATTAACAGAAGAAGGGGGAGGAACGAGATCCCAAGTAGCATTAGTCAGTAAGGCATCAAATTCCTCAGCTATGGCAGCATGCCAACCTGCATCCTGAAAAGCCTCATGAAAAGAAGTAGGCTCAGTAGGAAGAGTAGAATGGGCAGAAGCGAGTAAGGAAGTAGACCCTGTGGAATCCTTAGTCATAGAGCGAGTGAGCATAGAATGGGTACGGGCAGGCAGCGGAGCCACAGAAGATAAACGAGAGGAGACAGTACCAGGCTGAGGAGGTGGATTATCAGAGGAGGAAGGTGGCACATCAGTAGCGGATGGAGAAGGAGCAGCAGGCCGACTGGCGTGTCGTCTGGTATAGACCCGGAGCTCAGATGGACCAACGACAGTGGCAACATTCTCAGGACCAACCTGTGGAGCATCAGAATGCAAGCTAGAAGAAAATATTGATAAGTCATCTGATTGTGAAACCGATGTGTGTGAACCAATATCAGGAGGAGGATGTATGAAGTAGAAGCCAGAAATTGCATCAAGAGTGGCAGGACTTTCACCCAGTAAAGGCGGATTAGAGAGAAAATTTTGAAATATTTGCAAGTTGAAAAATGAGGATGAGGAGGAAGAAGAAAATTTAGACAGACAAGAGTAAGGAAAAACATGTTCAACAAACGTAATATGGCGAGAAATAAAGACTTTATCGGTGCTTGGATATAGACAGCGAAATACTTTATGTTTGTCAGAAAGACCCAAGAAGACACAAGGAAGTGATCGGGGAGCGAGCTTGTGAGCTGCAATGTCCTGTACATCGGTGTCACGCCCCGAGCTCTGCCTATTTGGTCGGGTTCGGGCACATCAACAGACGCTGAACGGACGGCACCTCCCTTGTCCGCCCAAGGCTCCAACAACAAGTATAATCATGCAATCAAACAACGAGATTTGCAATTATACAAGGCTTGCACAAGGGCAAGCAACAACAAGTAGTGAAAGCTCTAAGCTACTACATACAACCACATTCATAATATTTGATTACATTTTAACCAAATACGAGTAAACTAAAGTTATTACATTCATTTTCTTCCATTCATGATTCTTTTACATCACATAGTCATTCGCCCAAAATACATGATTTACACATCTTTTACATCACTTGTTCAACAAAATAAAAGTTGATACATGACAAAAAGGAATGACTATATATATACTCTTGTGGCCACTAGCTATGGCGCTAAACCCTTGCCTTGATCCTCCGCCGCCCCACTCGCGCTCGGATCTGTAGGGTTAGTGGTGTGAGAACTACAACGAAGTTCCCAGTGGATTCAGCCGCCGACCTCGCCAACTTACCCACTAAGTCTATTCAGGTATATGTATTTCGAAGAAAGAAAATAGCAAACCATACTAATGCTAATACTATGCCGGCAAGAAAACTGTCAACAGATAGATAATCATATGTATGATGAATATGCATGTATGCTTTTCCACATTTACTTTGGCTTATACTCAATTAAACCGGTTAACATTTGTTAACCCCAACAACTCACAACCCAAAATCTCCATCATTCGGGGAGGCTCCAAGCACTACCACCCGAGGGACAGTCTTCGGGGACCGCGTTCCCCGTGGTGACAATTCCGGAGCGCACCGCTTGAGGGGGAGCTACCACCCTCAAGCCAAGACTCAATGTGAGTATCGATCCAATCCTCAATTTGAGGACGTATAGCTACTAGCCACAATGCCAATAACATAATAGGTTTCTACCGTGTCATTTATGCCACTCTCTACGCTACTCTTGCCATAATGCCACTATTGTTTAAATTTTGTTTAACAATTCATTTCTCAATGCCAATTTTGCCACTAATGTCAATGTCGCATTTGTTTACTATTATCATAGTCCATACATCACATTCACACATGTATAGGATTCCAACAAACATGTCTCATATGGTTCTATATCAATCATTATGTTCATCTACGTTAGAAGCATAATATTGAATTTCAACCATTATACACATATCAACTACCCTATCATGCATGAATGACTGTAAGGTACCGGACTTCTAAAATTATGAAGTTACAGTGTACATTTGGTTGGAAAGCCATTTGAATGGTTCTGATGAGGATGCGGTGGAATGTAATATACCGGATTTTAAATATAAAAATAGAAATAAATAAAAATAGTATGAGATACTATTTTTATTGGATTTAGAGAGGTGAAAAATATAGGTTGGGAATGACTTGTGCTGAAATCGGAGCGAAAACAGAAGATTTAGAATTTTCTGTGAGAAACGGGGCAGATAAATTAGTAGAAAATGCACAGTGTCAGAAAATTATAAAACTGGAGGATATGTCAGAATTATTTTTATGAGGCTATATTTCAAGTTTCATATCATTCTGACACCCGGAATGTGGAAAATAAAATCCGACAGCTATCTGATAAAGATTATAGTTCGATACAGTTTTCGGTGACCAAATGGGGTCGAAACTGAAATATTAAAATTTTTTTAGACTCGTTGAGTAAAGCCAAACATGACTGTCAAATTTCAGCTCAACCGGATATTCAGGGAGCTCCGGCGAAAGATATCAGATTTCGAACTGTTCGGAAGTGAATAGTATTTTGGGGTGTAATGTATAAAGAGCTTTTTGCTTCTTCTTCCTCAACCGACCACACCACCCCACAACACACGCACGCATGGGAAGGGAGAGAGAAACTCTCCTTTCTCTCTCTAAAGATCTCTCTCATCTCTCCAAATCTCTCACTTAAATTCGCGGCGTTGGTGGAGAAGATGCTTGCGAACGCATTGGAGGCGACGGATCGAGCTTTCGTGCGCCCGTTGGAGCGGCGTGTCTTCGTCGCGGCGTTCACATTATGATAAGCTTTTGGGATTTGGCTTAATCCTTCACATTAAATGTTCTAATAGCCTCTAATGAGCTTTGTTAGCATGTTGATCCATTTAATTTGGATTATTTGGAGGTTAATTCATGTTAGGCTTAGAAAATGAGATTTTGTAAAATATAAGGGTTTGATCTAATTTGACCCTCCGTAAACCTAATTGCTACGTAAATGAACGCGTTGGCGAAGTCGGTTCGGCGATTCGTCGAGCCTACGCGAAGTTATTAAAGAAATAGACGTTTAGGCTTCGTTTCCACCTGGAGGGCCGAGGCGACATCGTAAAATCATGAAAATGGATTTGGAGCACCGTGGCACAAAATCGAAGACCTACAATTTTCGGAGCCGCGATTCGACGCACGGTTGGTGAGTATTAGCAAAATCGGGCCGAACCGGACACGGGTGCCGCGGGAGGCCGATTGCAAGTGTCGACAAGCAATCGGAAAGCGATTTGAGGTGGGTTGTGCTTACCGAAGCGACTAGGTCGCCCTTTATGTCTAAGAAACATACAAATTCACATTGATGCATATAGTTGTATTGGTAGGCTTACATGATAATATGAATGCTTGAAACATACTATGTAGTTGTTATTACCTACCAATGAGATGAAATGTATAATGAATTAAATGATAAAAGAATGCATGAGATGCTAAATATAGACTACTTTGGATGATGATTATATGTATGTTGACATATCATGTGATGCTAGTAATATATGTGCATGATGACATGTTGTGAATTAACATATTGTGGATTATGTTAAATAGAAACATATACATGATCACATATATTGCATATGATAGAAGAATTATACATGTTGCCATATTGTGGAACATAGTAGTTGAATTATGCATGTTGAACTTGGTCGATTAGAGAAATTGACATTGGAAAATAAGAGCATGAAAATTATAATACTCGATGTACACAAGTAGAGTGTCAAGTAGATCGAGTGGCATTTGGACTAGTGTAGTAGAGACACTATGACATGTTTTGAGAATAAGTGTAGTAGAGACACTTGTGACATTATTATTGGGACTAGTGAATTTCCCGAGTCATTGTTAGCCCTAGTTCGTAGGGTATCCTCACATGGAGAGGATGTAGACGAGTTTCGATTGCGATGTTGGCCCTAGTTCGTAGGGTATCCTCACTTGAAGAGGATAGATCTAACTCACGGTCTGTTATTTGGGGTGGTATAGTCATCCATATCCTCACATGAAGAGGATTATCGTCGAGTACTCCGGAGTGTCGGACGATTAGGACCACATGGAGGTCCGCAGACAGTCCCGGGTTTGGGTGCACATAGAGCTCCCTTGCCCAATACGGGATGGAAATGTGAGTTGTAGGCGGGCCCAAGGGTTTCGCCACAGATTGGGTAAATGGAAAGTCAATATGGTCATTGAACATTGTTTATCGAACATGGATCGAACTTGTTAGCATGATAGCACCATTTTACTATATGATGCATCATATGAGTTTTAGTTGATCCCAGTTGAGTGGATTTAGGGCTGAGGTGCATATGAGACATCCTTCACCTTGAGCCTGACTTTGCGCGGTATTCCGCGTATGATTGACTCAAGACCGAGTTGAGTGGATAGCTTATAAAAGCAGGTTAAACCCTATGAGTAGAACTGTAATTGACAAGAATCTAAAATAGAGGAAAACTTAGAAGTCAATTGGTTGAACTGTGAATAACAGGAATAAAAGTAGTATCGATTAAACTACTAGTTGGTTGCATAGTTGCATAAACTGCATGAATTTCATATTGCATATTTTGAGGCACAACATGTATTTCAATACTTGAATATATATATATCTGTTGGATATCTGTTGGACTAACATGTTGCAATGCCTCCTTAGACCTATTGGTCGAGCTCTTCCCTTAGGTGGCCGTACCCACTGGGAACCATGGAGTTGGTTCTTACCCCATATTGTTTTGGGGTGTTGCAGGTTCGCACGTGAGCGGCGCGGCGGCGCAAGGCGAGGGCGTAGCTCCATAGAAAGCACCCTACCCCAGAGACCAGAGATAGAGGTACCCCGAGTCGGCATAGCCTAGGGGTAGAGGGAAAAGAAAAAAAAGGAGCAAACTTGTAATAATATTGCGATCATTAATTGTATTTGGAAGAAAATGTAATGTAATAATGCAAATGTGATGTAAAAATAAATCTAATGGGAATTCTTGTAATAACATAGGATGTGTTATGTTGTTTGATACCTTCCTTATGCAATCTTGCTTGAATACTGTTCCTGGTTGGAACTTCTTGTACTTGTATTGATTGCAACGCCTAGGACGTACAGGGGAGACTCTGTCCGTCCGGCGGTCTGTCGGCGTGCCCGAACCCGACCAAATAGGCGGGGCTCGGGTGTGACAGATGAGATGGTATAAGAGCATAATGTAGAGAATGGAAAATGGTTTAGGCGGACCTAGGAGACCCTAGGATAGTAAACCATAGGAGAATAAGGCTCGTGAGAGACGAGGACTTGTGACTTATGGCGAAAGATTGATCGATTGGGTCAGGTTAGTAAACCTGTAAAACGGATGTTAGAGGTAGACTTGAGGTGTGGTTTATTCTCAACCGAGGGTGTTCATGTTGGGTATACACAACATGAAATCGAGTGATGAGAATAGACATCCTTGCATGACTTTCGCCCGATTCGAGTCGGTGTCAGTTGTTTCGCGCTCGACCTTGAGGGTCGAGAATCGACCGAGTTGTCGTGTCTTAGGAAGCGATAGCACCGCGTAGACGATCTTCATCTAGATCGGCGCGGGATGGGATGAGTGGTGTCCCTAAGCAATCCGAAACGAGCGGAGACTTGGGACTTCGCGAGTGATTGGCCATTCTCGTGTGAGTGGCGGGGTAATGCCTCTGCGGAGACCTTGGCCGGACATGGTCGAGGTTGTGCATGTAAGGAAGTGAATTCTCGAAATTCGAGAGTTGTACTTCATCCAGGATCGACTATTTGTCGAGTGAGTATCCTTCGAAAAAGCTAAAAATGTCCAAAATACAAAAAGTGCATTGAAAACGTGTCCGCGAGAGCAAATATGCAAAAATCTGGACTTAGCAGATTTTGTTCTCGGGGACCAGTCCTTGGAAGGGAGGACCGGTCTCCGTAGCTGATTGTTGCGGGGGAGGTTGATGCAACCGGTCCCTGGCTGAGGGGACCGGTCCCCGTATGCAACACCAGCGAGAGAAGGGCAAAAAAAGGCTAAGTCCTGGAAATTCAGCTCTCGGGAACCGGTCTCTCAGGAAGGACCGGTCTCTCGGGTGGTGACCGGTTCTCGTACGCGAAAGGTCCCCAGGCCGTGGGGAGGGCGGGGACCGGTGTCACGCCCCGAGCCCGCCCATTTGGTCGGTTTCGGGCACGTCGACAGACCGCCGAACGGACAGGGTTTTCCCTGTACCGTGGACAGAGTCTTCCCTGTACATTCAAGGCGTCGCAATCAATACAATGTACGAAGTTCCAACTAGGAACACATTTCAATCAAAGATTGCATAAGGAAGTATCAAAAACATAAGCTACTTGCTATTACAAGCATTCACATTATTTAGATACATTTTACATCACAATTACATAATACATTTAACTTCCAAATACAATCATGTTTTTATTACAAATTATTGCAATCTTATCCCTTTCATTTTCTTACATCCCTAAGTAAAGCCGACTTAGGGTATCGCTATCTTTGGTCTCGGTGGTAGGGCGCTAACTACGGAGCTACGCCCTCGCCTCGCGCCACCGCGCAGTTCACGTGTGAACCTGTAACACCCCAAAACAACGTGGGGTGAGAACCAACTCCATGGTTCCCAGTGGGTACGGCCACCCAAGGGAAAAGCTCAACCAATAGGTCCAAAAGAGGCAACAACAAGTTAGTTCAATAAACAGATAGATATACATCTTGATTATGCAACTAATAAAACCATGCTTTGCCTCACGAATGCAATAATGCCATGCTATATGCGAATTATGCAACTATACAATAGAATAAATGATTTAACTTTCTATTATGCTATTCATAGCTTTTTCATAATTTATACATCTTGTCACTTTACATCGTTGGTTATTTGCTCCTAAGGTTTTCCTCTACCTTAGCAAAGCTAACCACCTGACTCGGTCTCGAGTCAATCATCTGCGGAATACCGCATACATCCAGGCTCATAATGCATACTTTCACACATTCACTTTGGCCTTTACCCAATCTTCGGGGTCATTAAGTTCTCCCAAGCTCACATCTCACATGTTCCATCTACCGGGTTTAGCATTAGGAAATGCCCTGAGGGATCCATCCCGTCATCCGAGGAAGGCACAAGGCACTGTCACCCGAGGGATCTTCGCCGGGCACACTCACCCGTGGTGTCTATACTCCGGAGTACACCGCCTATAGAAGAGCGACCTCGCAGAAGCCGGAACCAATACATGTGAGTACGATCCCATCCTCAATTTGAGGGGTATAGCCAACCTGTTCCATATCTCTATGCCTCAATGCCAATGATAGGTTTTTACCTAATCATCATTACGCTAATACCAAGCCACAATGTCACTTTGGGTTAAACCTTGTTTAACTACTTTTTTTAACCCTAGGTTCATGTCCAACCAATGTTCTTTAACACTAGGTTAAATGCCACTTGATGTCCAACCTATGTATATATTCACACTAGGTTCATATGTCTTCATGTCCGACCTAAGTTTACTAACTGTATACACTGAATTTTGCAAATTGCGAAATTAGAGTGTAGTAATGATATTTGGAACCCTCCTACTTGTGCTAAAGGACTTAGACAAGTTTTTGGACAAGTTAGAGAGTGATTGGAGGGTTAAAAGTGAGAAAGTGCGTTGAACCGGCACGAATTCAGCATTTTTCTGCTTGGTGTACCGGTACAGCCATTATGGTGTACGGTACACAATGCAGAAACGTGGCAGCTTGGGCATTTCGGTAATTTCACACTTGATCTCTATCTTTTGACCCCAGCACGACCTCTGGAGCTCCATAGATGATGCTAGAGCTCAGAGAAGGATCCTTGCACCATTCTCTCTCTCCTCTCTAGGGTTTTTCTCTCTCTACATAGAAATCGGCGATTTCGCTCTTTTCGTCGCCTGCTCGTTCTTCGCTGGTTACGGGTGTCGCTGAGCCTTCGTAGACATGTGAGAGAGAGTGTTTGGAAGGTTTTCGCAGCTCTGAACCAGTGAGGTGCTGGTTGGAAGCCTGAGAAGGTATGTGACTCGAGTTTTTCCGTTATCGACGTTCTATTAGTCGATTTGAGTATTGCTTTTGGGTTTTTGCTTCCACCTGATGTAAGCTGAGATTTCGGCTATTAAACTGGGTTAGTTAGGTGTGAATTTACTACTTAGACCTGGAGAAGCCCTTGAAGCTTAATTGGAATAATTAGCCAATTATTAAAGCTAAATTGAGACGAAATGCATTTGTTTGATGCAAATGTGGGATTATTTCTTCGCAGCAGTTTGTGAGCTTCATTGATCTGAATTTGTACTCTTTAAGAAACAGATTTGGAAGCTACTCTAACCCAGGGTAGCAGGAAACTTCCGTGAGGAATTCAATTTCGCAAGAATTGAACTATATAAGTTATATACAAGCGTTTTGACGCTGTTTTCGATGTTACTCGCCAGCGAGAGTGCGATCGAGCCGTGGATCGTCGTTAGTTGACTTGTGAGAGCTCGTGGAGACTTATCTTGAGGTATTAAACTAGCCCCAAAGCAGGGTTCAATCTATTATCTTGTACTAAGTGAAATTAGGCCGAAATCGGACATTTCGGTCTCTTCTTGACACGATGTTGATGTTTATGTTCAGCAGGATTGCAAGCCGTGTCGAGCTGATTATGATTGCGATTTTTTGTGACTTTGGAGCCTTGTACCAGGTGGTCGACCTAACCAGAGCAAGTGAAGCTCCTCTATGTTCTATATGTCACTATGAGAATTGATTATACAGCGTGTTATTTATCACTATGTAGTTGCTAAAGGATTGGGAGTATCCTTGCGATAAGGCTTAACATAATGGACATAACCTCTATGAAGTAGAGAGTACTCATGCATACGTGTCTCTTATGCTTCTGTTTATGTTTATATTTTGTTTAGTTAACTAATGGTCATACTAATGATGCTTTTGTAAAATAGTAGAGAACAGTGATATTCTCGTGACTTTGTAGAGAACAATGATATTCTCTTAACTCTAAAGTAGAAAACTATAACATGCTTATGACCATGTTGATAGTGCCATAATAGTGGAAAGATTATAATGCCATGTGATTTAGCATTACTCTTACATGTTTACAATCTAGTGGAATCTAGTTCTTGTTACTTTTGTGGATTGAAATTCCGATCAGAGATCGAGGGTAAGAACTTGCAAATGAAATTATGATATTCGAGGCATGTGAACTGTGGAATACGCTTGCTTGCCATTGTGCTCATTCGCACACGCTTGTGAGGTAGCTCCCTACAAGCCGGCACTCCGGAGTTGGCCTACGCGACAGTTGCTCGCCCGTGCGGTGATGGGTGCCGAAGTGGATTGCCGTGGGAGTGTATACTACCACGGGGCCATTAGGCGCGGCGCAAGCTGGACTACCTTGAGTAGGTCCCTGTGAATGAAAGGAAAGTGCTAAGAAAATTGAAACAGTAATGAATGATTACCCGTTACCGTGTTATAGTAGTTACTTAACATTTATGCCTATGTTTATGCTTATAGTAGTAGCCATGCTTCTATTATTCAGTTGATTCATTACTGTTGATGCTTATGAATCACATGTTGTTTACATGTTCATTATTTGTTAACTTTGGCTTATGAATTGTTAGCATTGAAAATATATCATGCAAATTACCGCTTTTATTTCCATTCAGTACATTGAAGCCTAGTGGTGTAATTCGCCGAGGCTGGCGGCTTACCCACTGGGAACTATTGTTAATAGTTCTCACGCCCTTTTGGTGGTTGTTTTTACAGAGCCTGTTACAGGAGAGGCTAGGGATCGTGGCAAGGGAGTCGCGCCTAGCTAGGGACTACTAGGAGCATGCTAGTCGATCACCTTGCTACTCGGGCTACGGCCGAGGGTGATGTCCCTATGTATAGAGAGACCACCGTTGTACCTATTCTTTTTGTATACCCTGTGTTGTATATTTACTTTCGGGGTTGAGATTATAGTAGTGTTACTTCTCCTTTTTTTTGCTGAGATCTTGGATTGTATACCCGTTGTATATCGACTTGTACTTTGCTCTGATATCAGGATAGGATTTTCCTTGTTTTACTTCCTATCGTTTTGCTACTTGTAGACGCCTTATATACTGCAGGTGTATGGCGGGTCTGTGCACGTGCCGGATATGCTTCCGCTGGTATCCGGGCGTGACACTAACACTAGGTTCATATCATTCATGTTCAACCTATGTTCAAGACACTAGGTTTAATGATACTCGATCTAATGTATATAGATTGTTCATATGCACATTATACTAGTTTTCCAATGTCGAGTTCTCTAATCAACCTAGAGTTATCGACCCCAAGTTTAACATGTACATGTCAACATGCATAGTTCATCCTACAACATGCATAGTTCATCTATCACATGCAATATGTCATTTACTTAGCATTCTTATTTTAGCATCCCTAAAACATGCTTATCATACATGAACTTAGCATTTTTATCATGTCATCATCTATATTCTTAGCATTAACCACGTGCTTGCATTTATTATTTCTACATCATACTTAATGTTAACATTCATATGCCCTTTATCTTATGCATGCTTATCATACATGAACTTAGCATTACTCAATACATTCATCTAGCACTATTTACACTAAAGAGGAATGCATTCCTTTTTTTCATGTTTTTATAATGTTAACATTCATATGCCCTTTATCTTATGCATTTAAAGCATTAATCACATGCATTTATCTAGCATTTCTATAAAATGCTAACATGCATTCTTTTCACATTCTTACATTATGTCAAATGCATTCCTCTAGCATTTCACATTATATGTCAACATGTATCAATATGAAATCTCATTTCTCTTAGACATAGAGGCGACCTAGTCGCTTCGGTAAGCACAACCCACCTCATTTCGCATTCCGATTGCTTGTCGACACTTGCAATCGGCCTCCCGCGGCACCCGGCATCCGGTTTGGCCCGATCTCTTGCGCGACCACCCGAACGGCCTTCCAATTCACGATCCGAAAATTAAAGGTCTTCGGTTATGTGCCACGGTGCTTCAAATCCATTTTCATGAATTTACGATATCGCCTCGGCCCTCCAGGCGAAAACGAAGTCTAAACGTCCGTTTCTTTAATAACTTCGTAACGGCTCGACGAATCGCCGAACCGTCTTCGCCAACGCGTTCGTTTACCTAGCAATTAGGTTTACAGAGGGTCAAATGAGATCAAACCCTCATATTTACAAAACTAGCATTTTTGAGCCCTAAATTACAACTAGGTAAAAATCCACCATTAGAGCCTTGGTTTCAAGCATCAAACCTCTAATTAGCATGCTAGGATACCTCTAAACCCATTCTTAGAGCTTAAAAACCAAACTAGAGAGAAATGTCATTAAAGGGTTTGAAGCTTACCTTCAAAGCTTGCTCTAATGGGGAGGAAGAAGATAAAGAAGATGAAGATCAACTTCCAAACTTGCTTCTCCACCAAAACCTTCAATTTTGGGAGAGATCTAGAGAGAGAAAAGGAGTTCTCTCTCTCTCTTTCCCTTTCCTTGCGTGTGTGTGTCGTGTGCGTGTGTGGTGTGCGGCCGAAGGAGAAGAAGAAGCAACAGCTTCTTCATAATACCCCTAAAACACTATTCACTCCAGGCAGCTTGAAATCTGATAACTTTCACCGGAGCTCCCTGAATGTCCGTTTGAGCTCAAACTTGACAGTCATATTCGGTTTTACGTACTGAGTAAGAATATATTTTAAGTTTTCAATTTCGACCCCATTTGGTCACCGAAAACTGTACCGAACTGTAATCTTTATCAGATAGCTGTCGGATTTTATTTCTCACTCTACGGGTGTCAGAAAAATATGAAACTTTAAATCTAGCCTCATAAAAATATTTCTGACTTATCCTCCAATTTTCATAATTTTCTGAGACTGTGCATTTTCTGCTAATTTATCTGTCCCGTTTCCAACAGAAAATTTCAGATCTTCTGTTTTCATTCCGATTTTGGCACAAGTCACTTTTGACTTATGTTTTACTTCTATAAATCCAATAAAAATAGTTTCTCACACTATTTTTATTTATTTTTATTTTTATACCAAATCTGGTATGTTACAACCGGTCTCCCCGACGAGGGACCGATCTCTCTGGGCGCAGAATGCCCAGTGAGGGCTGTGCACAAGGATGAAAGTTAAGGGGCTTATTTGCACTTATGCAACATGTGGGGCTATGTGAGGGGTATGAGAGTTCTTTTCTCTCATTTCTCACCCACACACCCTCTCATATCTCTCTTTCTCTCTCTAGAAGACAAGAAGAGGAAGAAGAAAGGAAAGGAAAGAAAGAGAAGCAGAAGGAGGTCTTCTTCATCTTCTTCATCTTCTCCTTGGTTGGAGCTTGTCACACCCTGGATTTCAGCGGAAGCTCACCAGTCGTGTGCACAAACCCGCCGTGTACACCACAATTCAAGTATATACCAGGGGTCTACAATCAATATAGTAAAATCATTCAATTCTAACCAGATAATCAGAGCAAAACTTAAAAGTTTAACTTATACAACCCAAACCTTATTACAATAGATAAGAACATAATACAATTTACATGAACTTAATATACATCAATAAACTAAACTACATAGACTGATAAAGGTTGTTTAGTACACGTCCAGAAGGCTCTAGCTAGTCGTTGACCCCTTGCCAGGAAACCTAGCCTTTTCCGCTGTGGAAGGCTCTGTAAAAACAACAACAAAGAGGGCGTGAGAACTATTAAACAATAGTTCCTAGTGGGTAAGCCGCCTTGAGTGGGAAGCACACCACTAGGCCAACTGTGGCATGAGTAAATAGCAATAAATAAGTAAATAACTGCAACAGGTATGAAAATAAACCAATCATGCTATTTGCTCAGAAATAAACATATATCAACAGGTTACAGGTACTAGTTTATTATTATAGAATCTATCATTCACATTAGTTGAAAATTTTAACTAGTCATTTACCAGATTATATGCAAGATAATTTACCATTGCTGAAATAACTGATAACATTATGTAATTACCTTCTACATTAGCAATAATGAGACATACTGTCATTATGTTACTAACTAGTCAAAATGTCAGCTTTCTAGCTTGTTTATCAATAAATATCCAACCGACACAATGTCCACAATGTAAATGGTAAAGATGTCATTGTTCACTATTCTAGTCAATGTCCACTTGTCGTTTAACTACTCAAAGTTTAAATCTTGTAAAACCCACCCGAAGGCTGTCTAGTATGAAGACCCACTCGAAAGCTGTCTAGTATGCAAGCTATAATCCATGGTACAATATCACAACGACATCATGGAATCTCAACTCGACCCAAGGTCGACACTGTAGTACCAAATCATAAATTGCTATCAACTACTTGTTGACATAATTCACTATCAATAGCTAGTATAACTTAATAAGTTTAAGCTTTACATCGTACTAGTGATTCTATCAGGCTACACCTGGTCACTCACTCATAGTCCTCTCACTACTCCTTACACATAAGGGAAGTGGTTTACTAAAGTCATACTCAAAGACTCATGGCACATATTCTGCAGTTCAATGTAAACCTCCACTACTTGGAGAAAACAAATGCTATGCAACTAGCAACAATAACTTGTTGGGCCTAACCACCAGCCCAAAATGCTTAAGCCTAGTTATTATTGCTAGTGTTTAAGTCTCTTATATATCCAATCACATCTATCCGATGTGGGATTATTAGGGTGTGACAGAACTGTGACGCCCCATCTTCCCAGGGGGTCACCCATCTTAGGACTACTCCCATCGTAGCACGCTTAACTCTCTTAATTTTTTGGGCCTAGCCACCCCTCAAAATGCTTAAGCCAGGTTAAGAGTTCTAGTCCTATTATATCTTATATATAGGACTATTTGGGGTCTCACAATCTCCCCCCTTAAGCTCTGACGTTCTCGTCAGGCTTAGACTCACAAGTACCAGGCGATGTGAAACTCGTCTCGCTAGCCTTATCATTCCAACCCCGGCTCAGCCGAAACTCATCTCACACTTCCGGCTGGTAATTGGCTCTGATACCAACTGTGACGCTTCATCTTCCTAGGGAATCACCCATCCTAGGAATACTCCCATCCTAGCACACTTAGCTCTCTTAACCTCTTGGGCCAGCCACTACCCAAAATGCTTAAGCCGAGTTACGAGTTCTAGTCCTATTATATCTTATATATAAGACTATGTGGGGTCTCACATATGAATTGACAACCCTAAAGAAGGTCTCTACTTATTTTAAAGGATTGTGGGGCCCATACAATTTTTTTAAGAATTAATTTATCTAATAATATAATAATATTATTAGATTATTTATTTGGTAGTTAAATCTTTTTACAGTTAAAAAAATATCTATTTTGATTTCGAATGCCTTTTGATAATATATAAATAGGGGTGGAAACGAGCCGAGCTCGAGCGAGCTTATGTCAGCTCAAATTCGGCTTGAAATTAATTTCGAGCCTAAATCTAGGCTCAAGCTCGGCTTGAAATTAATTCGAGCCGAGCTCGAGCGAGCCTAATTTCAAGTCGAGCCGAGCTCGAGCTCTAAACGAGCCGATTGAAATTCTCGACATTTATTAAATCAATAGTTTAATTTTTATAAAACATTACCTACAATTTGATACAACATGTTCAATAGTTCAAAATACCAAATATTATAAGAAATGTGAGTTAGGGTGACTTCCTGACTGGATGAGGGTCTGAGAGAGAGAGAGAAGAAAAAAAGTAGGATTTAAAAATTTGAATGTTATCATGTTTTTAGGATTATATGCAACAGTAAAAGTCTGAAAAAGAGATGTGTTATGTAAATTTAGAGTTTGGCTCAATTGCACGGTTGTACTTGTTGGGTTTATTTTATGGGCCAACAATAATGACCCAAATTAAATTAAAGCCTATATATAATTAAAATACATTATATATATTATATATATATATATATATAGAGTGAGGGCTACTATGCTATCGGAAGCACGGAGCCTTCCGTGCTTCCAGCTCGTTTTTGATGTTGCGATTTTCAAATCGTCGATCGGCTCGCTTAAACTTGATCTAGAGTATTTGAAGTACCTAAAAAATAAATTTTATGATTTTACGATATTATTTGCCTAGTGAACGAAGGGGCTCAAAATCAACGGCTAAAAAATAAAATCTTACCAAATGTTGATAATATGACATTAAAATTTTAAATCAAAGATATTGATCTTGTTTTTATATAGTATAAAGAATTTTCTATCAAAATTTCACGTGATTTGGATATTTCTACACCGTTAAACTTGCAAACGGCTCACTACGGCCATTGAAATTTGTTGATTTTGAGCCCATTCGATCACTAGGCAAATGATATCGAAAAATAATAAAATTTATTTTCTAGGTATTTCAAATACTCTAGATCAAGTTTAACGGAGCCGATCGACGATTTGAAGGTCACAACATCGAAAACGAGCTGAAGCACAGAAGGTCCGTGCTCCGATAGCATAGTAGCCTCACTCATATATATATATATATATATATATATATATTATATATATATATATATTATAATTATATATAAAACATTAACCTACAATTTGATACAACATGTCCAATAGTTCAAAATACCAAATAATTATAAGAAATGTGAGTTAGGGTGACTTCCTGACTGGATGAGGGTCTGAGAGAGAGAGAGAGAAGAAAAAAAGTAGGGATTTAAAATTGAATGTTATATGTTTTAGGATTATATGCAACAGTAAAAGTCTGAAAAAGAGAGTGTGTTATGTAAATTTAGAGTTTGGCTCAATTGCACGGTTGACTTGTTGGGTTTATTTTATGGCACAAATAATGACCCAAATTAAATTAAACCTATATATAATTAAAAATACATTATATATAATATATATATATATATATTATATATATATAATATATATATATATATATATATTATATAATATATATATAGTCCAGCTACTATACTTTTATGAGTATTGGCTTCTTTATACTCATAAGTTTTCGACCCTTAGATTTATTCCATTAATCATTTTCATCCATTAGATTATACTATTTAACCAACTACCCACTCAACCCTGGGGGCACTATCATTCTAAGTGGGGATCACCATTATCCTAACCAATACTCCCATCAATCAACGGTTACAAATTTATGAGTACAAGGAGTCTATACTCATAAGAGTATAGTAGCCCCATCAGCTATATATATATATATATATATATATATTTTCGAGCTTTTCGAGCCTAATTCGAACGAGCCGAGTAATACTCAAGCTCGGCTTGAAATGAATTTCGAACCTTTTATTTTGTTCAAGCTCGGCTCATTTAATTTCGAGTCGAACTCGAGCGAGCCGAATATCGAGCCGAACACGAGTCGAACGCGAGCCGACTCGCTCGTTTGCCGGCCCTATATATAAAGGATATATAAATTTATTTTATATTTTTCATTATAATTTTTTTTTAATTTTAAAATTTTAAAAATTATATATATTAATTTACTGAAATATTACCTATAGCTGCGAAGCGCGGGTCTTGTTTGGTATTTGCTCCATTACAAAAGACATAAAATTACATCCAAAATGAGTGTTTGTCTTGGATTATCAAAAGAAAATGCCAATTTTACCCTCCCACACACCCCAAACCCTATCAACAGCATCGTCTCCGTCTCTCTCCCTCTCACGCACGCCGCTCTCTCTCTTTCGCGCGCCGCTCTCTCTCTCTCGCGCGCCGCTCTCTCTCTCTCTCTCTCTCTCGCACGAACACCTATCCTCTTCTACTGCTTGGTCCTCCCAGGTAATCTTCGCGATCTCCTTCCTTTCATTCGCCATTTTCGCATACATATTTAATCACTTCTCTCTCGCTAAAACCCGTTGTTTTCGAAACTGAAGTTAGATCCGATTTGGAGGTTTTTTTTTTTTTCCTTTTTTCGTCGATTTAAGGAGTGTTTATGCCTCTTTTTCACATATTGATTACATATCTATTGCCGACTTCGTCAGATCTGAAGCCATGTCTTGTTTCATTTAGTTGCAATCTTTCTAGAGGACATGCTGAACAGGCACTTTGGTATTTTTGATTCTTATTAATCTAGTTTTGGATCTCCTTTTTTCTTTTATCTCCCTTTTCCTGGATTTGATTTGGAAATCTTAGGGAATTTTATTTATTTTTTATGCCCTAATTAATCATGTGTTGGCCTAAAAATAAAAATCCTAGTTTAAAATAAAAATCCTAGAGGAAGAGTTAATGACACTGGCATCCACCCAAGATCTTGATGTTGAGATGTTTTTTATGGAACAAAGTAGTGCTCGAGTAAACACTTTGAATGGTGGCACATCGACAAAATCAAAGAAGCAAAAGTCACCACTTGGAGAGGATTCGATCAATGAATAATTTTGTTCAACCTTGCGTTCACTTGAAATTTCATCTAACGATGCCAATGAGCACTTAGGTTGGCTTGCTAATTGCTTTCAATTCATGGCAAATAATGAGACCAAAAAGGAGAGGTTGTTTGAAGAGATACTAAAGATTGAGGGACTTGAGGACAGGCAAATAATAGATGCTACTGAAATCCTAATGGGTGATTCTACAAAATTACATACATTTTACTGCATGCCCGATCCGATCATTACAGAAAGCAATGACGTGATTGAAGAAATTGTGTTATTAGAGTTGGACTAGTTGGGTTTAGACTTTTTTGACTTGTTTTATTTTAGTGCAAGAACTTTTAAACTTTTATAATGTAAGTGTTTAAGCGTCCACTTTTGGATGGTATTATGATGTGTGTGGAAGTTTTGACTGTATGAAATATTTATTCTATATGGTGCTTTGTTAATTTCTTAACTTGGTAATAGTATTGTTTGAGATTAAACATGAAAAATATATATTGAATATTTTGCTGTTAGTGTGCCCTTATGTGATGTTTAGTTAATGATTTTCTTTATAGATGAGTTTTTAAATTGAAATTTATTTGTTATTGTATGATTTTTGATTTTGTATTATAGTCTTTTTTCTATTTATTTTTTTATGGGTTGAAATTAATTTTTTGCAACGTAATTTTTTTTTTCATGTTTGGTCTTTTTTTATTACTTATTAATATAATTAATTTGCCAGTGCAAATTATATTTACTTATATTTTAGTAAAAAAATAATATTCAAATGACCACAAGGGCAATTTTGGAAAGGACTATACTTTTCTGTTAGGATTACCAAATTTTATAAACTGAACCAAACATAGTAATGCTATAAACACTGCAATCCAGCATTACATTATTATATTAAACCAAACGCACTAATGCAGCATCAATAATAATCTCATTTAGGCATCCAAGATGCCTGGATATGTTGAAATACCCTGTAATATTACATAACTCGAACCAAACGCGCCTCAAAGAACACAACTTATATATATATATATAATGTCATCTCGTATGCTATTGATAGTATATGAATAGTATTTACTATCAAATTTTCCATCATTGGATTATTACTATTCCACAAACCCTAAATCCTAGGCATCCGATGGTCAAAATGTTAAACACTTTCCATACTGTCAATAGTATTTTAGCTCCACTTTCTCTCTCTCTCTCTCTCTCTTTCTCTCTCTCTCTCTCTCTCTCTCTCTATATATATATATATATATATATATAGAGTAAGTCTCCTGTACTTTCGAAAGTACGGAGACCTCCGTACTTGTAAGTTGTTTTCGATGATAGGAAATTCGATTCGATGATCGGCTCCGTTAAGTATAATCTACCCTATTGGAACTATTTAGAGCATTGATTGTTTATGAAGTTTATTATGTCTACATAGTCAAAAAGTTTATTAGGTAAATACTTTGTTAGAAATAGACATTTGGTAATTTAATTACTTAATCATAATTAGATATTTGAAATCCAAGCTCAATAATTTATTTTCTGTTCAATCAGGATGGTAGAGTTTTTACTTCAAAAAAAAAGGTCAACTAGGTCATGAATTCATCTTGAAAAAATAATATCTTTTTGATGTATAGCAGATTTATAATTATTTTATGTTTTGTTAATCAAGATGTATCTAATTTTTTAATTAATAAGAAGAAGATATATCACAAATGAAGAAATTTTTTTTAAAAATAGATGCTGAACAAGTTACCCAATAGAAAGATTGAAGTTTTAGAGCAAAATATTTCAGGTGGTGCTTTTTATCACGTATTGTACATATACAATGTTTTTATTTTAGTGATTTATAGAAAGGTGAAACATGATTTATAGAAAAGTGAAACAGTTACTGTTTTAAAGGTTAATGAAATTTTTTAAAGGTTCTTATAAAAATTAGAGGAGTTAAGGCTAGGAATGTTTGCAATTCAAATAAATGTTAATTAAAGTTCAGATTATTATTATAATAAAATTCTAATATGTAAAACTTAGTTTGAATTAAAATTTTTATTTTAAAAAAAATGATAAATTATAATTCCGTGCACATGCGCGTGTCACTTGCTAGTTTATTAAATATAAAAAGCATGACATTCTTTATCCCTTTGATTTATTATTATTCTTGTTCTTGTAGTTTACATTACTGTGCTGTTGTTCTTATGAATAAATTGTATAGACAGGTCTCCTAGCATCTGGGCTGCTACAGCATCTACATTGAATATGCGGTGCTTTTTGTCTACACGCCACATGCTATATAGATCGGGGTTGTACATTTGCAATGTGGGGGTCGACTATTCACGCACCGGCACTTTTCACTCTATATTGTGTTGGCAAATTTCGTGATTTGTGCCTTCTTTTAATTTATTTGATTATTGAGTTTGATTGTGACACCACATTAAAGAATTCATGAATTGCTCTAGTTCAGTCAAGACCAAAGAGACAAAACAATAGATACGCTTGCTCGAATCAAAGTCAGGTTCTCAGTTCATGCATAAGAAGCATCTTGCACATTTAATCACTCTTAAATCCGTTTGCATATTGTTTGAGAAAAAAACTCAATTGTGTTTATTTGCATTAGGTAGTCGATCTGTTAATCCCTCTGTTTGACTTTCTCAAAAGGTCTGGTCGGAGCTTAAGAAAGCCCTTGCATTTTTTTTGTTTTTCCTTGTCAACACTAGGTTTGACCTTTATGGTGTGAATCCTCAGTTGCCATGCGTTTATCCTTGGCATGTAAATACTCTTACCTTATAGGCAAGGCATTCATTTGAAAATAGGGTTTATGATGAGCTAACTTACGGTCTAGGATTTCCTAGAGCCCTCCTATAATCCAAATTGCAGATTGAAGAGAAAAACCCGGGAAATCCATGGTCATTTCTGTAGGGTTTTTCCATGATTTTTTCCGACCTTCGGTCTGAATATCTATGAAATTTATTTTATCACGTGTCTTAGACTTACAAAGTGCCTTATCATCTCATCCTTGTTCCAGCTTGTGGATTTGTGCAAGAGCATATGTATTCAAGTTGGCCGTGTAGGGCCTGAACATCCATGCACTAAGTAGCATACCATGGAGAGCCTTGGGGCCACAAGTATAGGTAGACGTGAATCTCTTAGTCAATTGGATCGTACCATGCTGATATAGAGTCTAAAACATTATTGCCTCTTTTGTTCGTACAAGGTTTTTCCATCTTGCATCATGCGTTTTGCCCCTAAATTTTTTTTTTACATGACGAGTCAATGGTATGTTGATATGTTTTCTTACATGTTTCTTTGATTCCATATCATGGCATGCTACCTCTGTGTTTATACAAGAATTACTATATGTGGAATTTATGTGCACCATGTATTTGATAAAATACTGAGTTGTCTTGGTATATTATTTTATAACTTGTTTGTGTGTGTTTAGGTGATTAGAAATATCCTATATCTTGCTGCTAGGTGAGATCCTGCCTCTTTAGATAGTTCCCTTGTGTTGCTAGCATAGTTCCCTCGTGTTGGTAAGTAATGCGGTATCGAACTCTTTTCTTATTTTCTGAATTATTCAGTTTTTTTTTGTCGATTATGATGTTCATTAACTTTGACCATACTCGTTTGTTTTAGTTGATTATCTGGTGTGTCATCCTGTTGATAATAGGGGTTATTGAGAAATTTTCTATCTTGTCCAGGATATTTTGATTTTTAATTGCTAATATTTGGTAAGATTTTGAAGTCCAATTTGATTTGATTGGATTTCGGCCCTTAATTCTCTATCTGGTTCACCTTTTAGGTTTTGGGTTCATTTTTAATTTGCTGTTGGGCCAACCGGTCTTAGTTGCGCCCTCCTTGAGTAGGCTGCTCTGTTCTTCACTGCAGGGACTTCGAAGCATTTATGGGCTGTTTGGTTTTTTCTTTTCCAACATGAATCGAATTACAGTAACCTTTTCCCTCATGTCATCCTTTCGTGGGCACCGCTGCTATGGATTTGGCATTCCCCTCTTTCTTCTTCAGCCTGTCGCTAGATTTGGCTCCTCCTTTTCTCTAACCCTGTATTGGGTTTTTCCTATCTTTCCTTTTCCCTCACCTCCTATTTTTCCTTGCTGCACAGTATTGCTATTTTTTTTTTTTCCATTTTTGTTAGTCCCGTGAATCCTGAAGGTAGTTTAAGCTTGAACTCAATGCTGGTTGAGTTGTTCATCGTTCCTCGTTCCTCTTTGTGGTTTGAGGATAATTAGTTTTAAGCTGTTCATGAAGAAAACAAGGAAGCTCCAAGGGCTTAGAGCACACAATTTTGATTGATTCTTGAGTCTTGACTTCATTTGATATCAGTTTATGTTATTTAATCTCACCTTTAGTGAATATCATTGGTTTGTTACACCGTTCAGTATATATTTCCCGTTTCAAAACAAAGCATACTAGAAATGATTTAACTTTATTTAGGTTTACATCATTAAGGTGCTTGTTGCTAGCATTGTGCCCTTTGCAGATGAGCCATTGAATGGGTGCTTGAAGTTTGTTGTCAAGAAACCCTTTCAAATCGTTTCTAATGTTTCATTTTCTAGCCATATTACTCACTTTGTTAATTTAGTTTATTTTGTGTGTTTATAAAATTGCTAGTCAAAATGTGGGGAAACTCCTTGACTCTAAATTTTGCTTCCGTTTATCAAAACTTCTTGCAAATTTAAAAAGGTTATCTACTGTGAGGGCTTGTTTGGTTCATTCATTTTGGATATGGAATGGGAATCGGTTTGATCAAATCCAGTTAATTTTGTTTGGTTCGCATGAATCGGTTGGGGATTCCTATTCCGGATTGGAATGGGAATGGCCCATTAGCCTTCAACTTGATTCCGGTCTTCTAGTCCGGATTGAGATTTCATTCCGGAAGCCTACTAAGTTCTCGAAGCCCATGTGACCATCTCACCCTCCTTCTTTTCACCCCTTTCTCATCAAAAAAAAAAAAAAAACCTATCCTCTCTCAAAATCCTATCCCTAACCCACATCAATAAAAGTTTTTAAAAATAAATTTGATATTTTTTTTGAAAAACTTATTAGAGAATAGTATTATATTTTTCATAAATTTTAAATAATGTAAATTTATATTTGAGAGTAAAATTAGTATTATAGTATCCTATAATTTTTTTAGTTTATATGAACCAAACAATGGAATGTGAATAACTCATTCCAATTCCCAATCCACAAATAAACCAAACGTCTTGGGGGAGTGGGCCATTCCAATTACCATTCCAATTCATCCTCATTCCATTATCCATTCCAATTCCACCCTTGAACCAAACAAGCCCTGAGTGTGTAGATCTAATTGATTTGCTTGTCACATCATATTTTGTTCTTCTTTAGCTCTATGTACAGTCTAGGAGTAAAATTCATAATTTGATCATTTGGGAACCATGAATCTAGGACTTCACATTGTTACATATTGTAAGGTTGTTTATGGGTCTTACTATAGCAATGATTCTGTAACTTGACCTATTGATTGTGGTGGTAGATAATACAAGAATTACAGCGTAAAAGAGGTTGAAACTTTGTTGGTAATTAATAGAACTGCCAATAAAATTGGGGAAATGAACATAGTTATGATATATTTGAAATAAGTGAAGATGACATAGCCCTTCTCAGATTTGTATATATTTGAAATAAGTGAAGATGACATAGCCCTTCTCAGATTTGTATGCTTTTTATAGAGAGACTAGTTTCAAAGAAAGCAGAGTTTCTGTTTGGAATGACTATGCCACAAATTCTTGAAGAACTAGACTTACAAATTTATTAGTAATTGCAAACCAAGCTCTTAACTGCTGGTGCACCCATCCTAGCTATTCACCATGATGATTAAGCACAATTTGGATTGCAGCAGACCATATCCTGCCCACCATTATAAGCAGTTTGTTGGGCGTAAACAACTCGAGATTCTTAAGGTCACTAACTAGTGAACTAGCTCTTATATACCTAAGTACCTGTCATCTCTCTGTGTAGAACTATTCGGGTGTCACAAGCTTCTACCATTTTGTCCCACATATTCTCGTCAAGCCCCGCTAACTCTGTCCAAGACCACTAAGCCATTGTGATTCTACAAATAGCCGCTTAAAGTTCAAGAGGTATAGCGCTTTGTTTCATATAGTACTTAGTTCTCATACTTCCGATCGGTAGCTTGCTTTGTTACTACATGTAACGTGTCATACTTATCTAACTAGTATAAGTGGTTTGTTGGGCCTAAACAACTGGCCAAAATGCTTAAGCCCAAGTAACTAGAACTTGTGAACTAGCTTTTATAGCAAGCAGTGCCCATCATCTTCTCATGTGAGGTCACTGGAGTTCCACTCTATGGCATACAATGGTGCAGGTTTTAGATGTGAAGTGAAAATGCTACGATTGATATTTGGTATAATAATCTGTTTCTGCTTGATTACTGAGTGCATATCAAGTCAGGACAATTATGTTGCACTCCAATTTGACCTGTGTTTGGGTATGATCACTTTCTTTATGACATTCTTCAAAAATTGTTACTTTCGCAGCATCTATTTTGCCTGTTTCAGCCTGTGGTGTGCATTTATGCTTCATCTTCCGCTTTTCTATGCAGGTGAATTAGCCTTAGCATCTTAAAATGGCGGATGGTCATGAAACAGATAAGAACATCGAGATATGGAAGATCAAGAAATTAATAAAGGCACTGGAATCTGCGAGGGGTAATGGCACAAGCATGATCTCTCTCATAATGCCCCCCCGTGATCAAATCTCTCGAGTCGCCAAGATGTTGGGTGATGAATATGGAACTGCTTCTAACATCAAGAGCAGAGTCAACAGGCAATCTGTTTTAGCAGCCATCACTTCAGCCCAGCAGAGGTTAAAACTGTACAACAAGGTCCCCCCCAATGGCCTTGTTCTCTATACTGGAACTATTGTTACCGAAGATGGAAAAGAAAAAAAAGTCACTATTGATTTCGAGCCTTTTAAGCCCATTAATGCATCGC
Source organism: Ananas comosus (assembly GCF_001540865.1). NCBI lineage: Eukaryota > Viridiplantae > Streptophyta > Magnoliopsida > Poales > Bromeliaceae > Ananas > Ananas comosus. Next base: position 7,880,845 of record NC_033621.1, read on the forward strand.
TATATCTTTGCGATAACAAGTTCCATACAGAGGCTTTAAATGAGCTTTTGGAATCTGATGACAAGTTTGGTTTCATAGTTATGGACGGTAATGGAACCCTTTTTGGCACATTGAGTGGCAATACACGTGAGGTACTTCACAAATTCACTGTTGATCTCCCAAAAAAGCATGGGAGAGGAGGACAATCGGCACTTCGTTTTGCTCGTCTTCGGATGGAAAAGCGTCACAACTATGTTAGAAAGACAGCTGAGCTTGCCACCCAGTTCTTCATAAATCCTGCCACAAGCCAGCCGAATGTAGCTGGACTGATTCTTGCCGGTTCAGCTGATTTTAAAACAGAATTGAGCCAGTCGGACATGTTTGATCCCCGTCTTCAAGCCAAAATCCTCAATGTGGTTGATGTTTCTTATGGTGGAGAGAACGGTTTCAACCAAGCCATCGAATTATCTGCAGAGATTCTATCCAATGTGAAGTTTATACAGGAAAAGCGCCTGATAGGAAAGTACTTTGAAGAAATTAGCCAAGACACAGGGAAATATGTTTTTGGTGTGGATGACACTCTAAAGGCTCTTGAGATGGGTGCTGTTGAGACCCTGATAGTTTGGGAGAATCTGGATGTCAATAGATATGTGCTAAAGAACAGTGGCTCAGGTGAGATTGTCATAAAGCATTTGAACAAGGAGCAAGAAACCGATCAGAGCAATTTCCGCGATCCTACAAACAATGCAGAATTAGAGGTCCAGGAGAAGACATCTCTGCTGGAATGGTTTGCGAATGAATACAAACGTTTTGGTTGCACTCTCGAGTTTGTGACCAACAAATCTCAAGAGGGATCACAGTTCTGTAGAGGATTTGGTGGCATCGGTGGCATCTTGAGGTATCAGCTCGATATGAGGTCCTTTGATGAGCTGTCTGATGATGGAGAAGTGTATGAAAACTCTGATTAGCAATTAGCCAAACTGGCGCCAGAGCTGGCCCACAGGAAGATTTCTATTGCCACAGCTGCTCAGTTTTGCTTGAGAGATCTTCGTCGACTACAAAATATGCTATTAAGGGTTCGTGATCTTTCTTTATTCTTGTTGCCATTTCACATTTGGTAATAGCATTACAAGTCCATATCCAGTCCGTGATTGCTATTGATATAAATTTTGTAATTAGAGTCCTCATTTGAACAAATCAGTCCCTCTTGATTAATCTGTGTAACAATTAGGCCCTTCCATTTGTAAACCATCTTAAAAATAATGACATGATAACATAATTTTTGTAGTTTTCTAGCCTTTCTTCTCCCCTTTGTTTTGGGATGGCTTATTGATAAATTCTGATGTCGCGGGTCTTTTTTCAGATGGTAGACTTATAGAACTTACTACTGGTTATATAAAACAGAGCAAGCTTCTGTGACTGAGTTGTTAAAATCGGATAACGTAATTAAAATCCATTTCAAACTTAAAAGGGACTAATCTGTGTTTAACCCTAGTTTTTGATAATATTTGTAATTTTGCTCTTACTGACTATTTTCTACAATCCTTTTGCTTCTCCTGAGCTTTTTATTCAAGTTGTGGGTTTCTTGTTTCACGCCAGATCTCAGATTGGGCAAGAAAACATTCAATGGGCCAGCGGAATGGATCGACTTTCGGGGATAAATTTCACAATGGGATCTACACATTTCCTTGTTGCAAGGTGTTGAAGATATTTCAACTTTCCTGATCTGTGGGACTTCAGCAAGTTTCTGTGTGTTCTATTTTCTTTCACTGCTGTGTGTTGCTTGACTATCTGTTTTCTCACAACTTGTTAAGTATATGCAGATACCTGGATTGCGCCTGTGCTTTTAAATTGTATATCGGAAATGGTTTGTGATACTTAGCCAGCCTTTTGTGCTGCAACTTTAATTAAGCATGCTTTTTGTGTGCATATTTGCATAGGCAATTGGAAGAAATGTTTTGGTCATTGATGTGCTACGCTTTCATTCAGGATGATTTTCTACTCTTGTTATGGATACTTCAGGTAAGGGCACGTTTGTTTCACTGAAATTGGATTTTGGGTTGAAGAAGAGTTCGGTGAAACTTACTTTTTTTTCATTGTTTGTTTTGTAGGAAATGTATGATATAGAACTATAATTTATGTATAAATAATAAATAACAAATAAAAGTAAAATATAATTATGTTTTTATATAATTAAAATTTAACATAAAACAACTAAATTATTTTTATATATATAAATTATAGTAATACACCAATACAATTATAAAATAAAAAAATATTAATACTTAATTGATCAATTGTATTATATTTTAATTGTACAAACTAAATAAAGAAAATATTAAAACTCAATCAATTTTTATCATATTTTTAATATGCCAACTGAATAAAAGAGTAATTGGTACCATAATAAATATATTGAAATATAACTATTTTTACCTAACATATTATTTTTTCTTCACCTCCCTTCACCGTAATTGATTTCGGCTCACTTCGGCCCACGATGGGTCAAAGTCAATTACGCAGTTTCAGGTTAACTTGAGTTTCGATCGTAATTTTTTACGGCGAACCAAATAACGGAAGTCATCGTTTATGACGAAAACAACTTTTTCCTTCTCCACTTCTACCTTACTTTCATCCAAACTAACATGCCCTAAACGATTTTGGTTGGTAATTCTGATGCAATATGATTTTCTATTCGTACTTAGGGATATTTCAGGGAAGCACTTGTGAATGTGAATTTGTTTTCTGCATCTGTTGTGATATTGAGCTGAAACATCATTATTTCTCGGTGCTCTCATGTTGGTGGAATCGAATTGCTGAATCTGATTCAGGCAGGATGGTCATCTGATGCTAATTTTGTGTAAAATTTTGCTTACTGATCGGCATGGCTTGGAAAAACTCTAAAATGTTTTCTGGATCTTGTTGAAAGAAACTTGTTTTGACGCTTGCTTCATTTAGGAGCCGTTTGGTTAGATATAATTATAAATGCAGTGTAGTTAGAGACGCATGCAATTGGAAATACAGCAGTTACAACTATATGAATCATGTTTGATTGGATGCAGTAGAAAGCCTGCAAGTATAAATAATTTGTTTGGTTGCATGCAGTTGAGAAATAATTTTTAAAATTTTATTATTTTATATATATGATTGTGAGATTACCTTCAATGTAAAAAAGGAAAATAATTTTTGTTTAAAAAATATTGAGGAGATAAGCATATCTTTTATTTAAAGTTATTCTTTCCAACTGCTGTAGTTGGAACTGCGGCCAATTTGGGCTTAGTTCGAACTGCTGCAGTTGGGCCTCCTCCTGCAGTTCCTACTGCAGCAGTTGGAGTTAAATATATCAAACCAAACACAAAATTTGCATTTACATGCAGTTACAACTGCAATGCAGTTGCAACTACATGCAACCAAATGGCCCCTTAAAGTCGTCGGGCCCAAAGCTGAAGGCCCACATATGGAAGTGTAGACTATAAACTGTTCCATGAAGCTGCCTTTTACAATTTCTAAAAGTCGATGGAAAGGGCTTCTTCAGGATGCTAAACACGGTTCACAAATGCAAATCAGGAGGAATTACCGGCCGGAGCTTAAGCACAATGGCTGGTACCATGAGCTTGCTATGGGCTATTAATGTTCCGAGTCAGTTTGAAATTAACTAGGAGCGAGCTCAATTTTGGATCTAGATGGAGTGGCCTCATAAACCAAATTTGATTTGATTAAGCTAACTAAAGATGATTTGTCTCAAACAGTATTTCAAATATACGTTTTGACGGAGGGGTAGGGTGTGAAGAATCATCCATTGTGTTGCCGAGCAGTGGGAACTACTAAGCCCAGAAGTACTTGCAATTTGGAACTATGAAGTTGGTTTTCGGTTACATTTGTTATTAGATTTCAAAGTTTTGACCAATTTCAGACTGCATGTTAGTGCAAGCGAGATGCCTGCATAGTAACGCATTTGGCAGCTAAGCTAATTGCACCAAGAGGAAAAAAAGAGGGGGGGGGGGGGGGGGGGCTTACACAGAATAGTTACTTAAGTGATATCTGATCATGTCAATAAACCGTTTCTTTCTATTTCAAGAAAGAAATGTTAGTTAATGCCAAAAAGCCATTTGCTGACACTGAGCTTCAAGGGCCGTTTGTCTCGATTAATGTTTACACTCTTTACAACGTTATCTTCAACATATCAGCAAGTCACGCCCGCCCCCCCCCCCCCCCCCCCCCCCCATGTTTGTTTGATTCGGGAGATACTACTAATGCCTGCATTTAGAGCGTTTTGGTTTAATACAGTAGTGTAATACTAGCTACGGTTATATATTAATTGTTTGGTTTATCAGTTTATAAAATTTAGTAATCCTGACATAAAAAAGTTGTTTTTTCCAAAAATTGCCCATGTTGTCGTCATTTTTGATATTGTTTTTTGCGGAAATGACGAATGGAGGGAAGGAGATCGTGATGATTACTTGGGAGGATGACGCAATAGAAGATGATAGGTGTTCGTGCGCGAGAGAGAGAGAGAGAGAGAGAGAGAGAGAGAGACGTCGAGAGAGAGCGAGAGAAAGCGGCGTGCGAGAGAGAGGGCCGGGACGAAGGCGAAAGAGAGATGAAAATAATACTGTTAATTAGATTTTGGGTTGTTGGAGGGTAAAATTGTCATTTTACATAATATGTAGTATTAACGGGTTTCAGTAATGCAAGATACACGACCCCCCTCCCGTTAATATTTTTGATGTAATCCTGCTCGATTTGTAATGCTACATTAACGACTAGATTACATAGCGGATTAACCAAACACAGTTATCCTGGCAGGATTGCCTGTAATCCTGTCAGGATAACTCGAACCAAACGCACCCTAAGGGTATTTATGTATTAATTCTTTATAATTCATAATATGAGGGCAAATATTCTATTCGATCTATTATATGGCAGTACAATATTGACGTGAATCGTCCATAGGGTCTTTGATTGAGAAGATATTGTCACACCCTAATAATCCTATATCGGATATGAATGGGGATGTGATGGGGTATATAAGAGACTTAGACACTAGTAATAATAACTGAGCTTAAGCATTTTGGGCCGGTGGTTGGGCCCAATGAGTTATTATTGCTAGTGGGCTGGGTCGTTACATTTGATATCAGAGCATAAAACAACTACAGCTCCATTTATAATTTTTCTAATTGAACCAATGGTTAAGTTGACCCATATGAAGACCTAAGGTGTGTAGGCACGTGCGAGCGTGGGGTATTCGAGATTTAGTCTCGAGATTATCAAGCTAGGAGGCTCGAAGGTTGATTTGTATTTGTTATCTCGTGTTTCTTGTGCTGCAGGGTATGACATGTACTCGTTTTGGTGTTAGGAGTGGGGGCAGTGAGTGGACTAACTCTGAGTAGTGAAATGTCGACAGGCTGCTTTTGCTACTGTGATTGCCTCACCTCCAGCATGAGACATGGAAGCCTCTGCGGGTCAATCCGTAGGCACACAGGGTGCACTCTTTTGAGTTATGTTGGATGGTTTTGCCGGTGGAAATATCAAGGCGGATATTTCAACCTTTTGTTGGTTCTTTGTCTATGTGGTGTGTGTCGGATCTGGCTAATGTTCAGTCTTGATGTCAGATCTCTGTTGGTGCATCTAGTGCAGTATAGGGTTTTTGGTTGGCTCAGTTTTGTGTCACGTCTCCAACTTGCTGTTGGCGATGGAATCGGGGGTATTTTACCTTTCTTTCGATAAGTACGTTGGCTGCAGATAACGTAGTGTTGAAAGTTAGGACAAGATATCCTACCCCTTTTGGGGAATATCCGGATGGGTCGTCCAGTGGGCGGATGAATCAGGTCGGTGCAAGCAGTGTGACAGACAACGCTTGAGGTCTGCGGACCAATATGGCAGGCACCAGATTGGGTTTGGTTGTGGTTTAATTATCTTGAGGCATGTTCAGCATTGTTTTCCTTACAGTAGCAATCTTTATTACTTGCTTCTTACCATATCTGTTATAGTTACTATAGTTCTCTTTCGTATCACTACATCTGTACTTTGTTTACTTTACCTCCTTTGGTTTTCGATGATTATGACTTGCTTTTGTGGCTCTGTCGTACCCACTGTGTCACGCCCCAGACCGCACTACCCGAAAACAGTACCAATTTGGTCTGTTTCGAGGGCGGCGTGCGTGATGCCGAACGGACAGAATTTCTCCTGTCCACCCAAGACTAAGCAACAGATTGTGTACAACAAGTCCCTAGGAATACAACTTGATTTCATACACAATCAAACAACAATAATCGAGAGCACAAACAGTGCTATAAACAACAAGAGCAAGCGATACAAGTAAGCATTATACCAGTATTCAAAAGAGAGAAACTTAACTATTTGAGACATCATTAAAACGTTTAACCTCTTTCGATATCATTTAAACTTTAATCATTTTAATACAACTTGCATTCTTTCCAAAATGAAAATACATCATATACTCTCCAAAACCTCACCCTATACAACATCTACTCTCAAAAGTATAAACAAAAGTACAGGGTGGCGCTAATGCAATAGGAAAGATAAAACAACTATCAAACTGCTAGGGCGCTAAGCCCTTGCCGCGATACTCCCGCTCAGTCGGGGCGCTCGAGCTAGTACCTGTAACGAGGGTGTGAGAACTACGAATAGTTCCCAGTGGGTTCGGCCGCCGACTCCGCCGATCTACCCACTAGGTCTTAAGCAGGCATAGAGAGATATATATGAAACTAAGCTAAACTGAAAGCAGGTATGTGATACAGGTATACCAAGCTATGCCTCAATCTGACGTCATGGATGCATGAACAATAAGTAAAGCTGGGTAAGTAAGCAACTATGAACATCTACAACAGCTATCGCAGTAAGCTTTAAAACATGCTACTAGGAAAGCAAATAAGCTGATATGAACAATGAGTAGTTACTATGAACATCAATCACGGGTAAAACTCAATGGGTAACCCAATCTCCAAGTGAACACAAGGTTCACAAGCAAGACTCACATATCGACCTCCGAGGGATGCCTAGCTGGACTATCCCCGAGTACGCCTGCGGATAACAAGCGACTATCCGAACAGCAAGCAGGCTGCCTCTCTAGTGACCAACTCCGGAGCGCACAACTTGAGGGGAGCGACCCCACCAAGCGCAGACAGGCAATGTGAGCATGATCAACTCACGAGCAACAACAACCCTTTGAGGGTAATATCAGCATAGATCAATAAGTTCTTGTACCCAATCTCATAGTATCTCAACTACACTAATAAGATCATCTCAAGTAGACATCGACATATGCCACTCAGTCATAGTTTTCTAACTAGGTGCCACTCGTCATTTAAACTCATCATCACATTAGTTACATCATACTAGTTCTTTAGCAACATAAGCATTAATCTTCTCACATAGGGTTTAGGTTTTTATCAAATAATCATCATGCATACTAGATCGAACAAACCAAGCAAGATAAATTGAACTACTAGCATGCAAGTGTAAGCAATAACATCTATCTCTAGTCCTATATGAATATGGACCTTATGCAAATAGATCGATATTAAACTTAGATATAGAAGGTAGCCCGATGACTTCGGGATGGCACTCCCTCACCTTAGGTGATGCCGAAAACACTCCGAGACGCGCTCTCGTGCTAGTCTTGTCGCCGCTTAATTTTCGTTGGGTTAGCTTTAACCCTTTAGCACCTCAAATGGCGATATCTTCGCGCTCGATTCTCGTATCGACGAACCGTCTTCGCCTACGCGTTTATAAGCATAGGAATTAGGTTTCTAACCCCTCAAAAGAGATCAAACCCTTATATTTGCAAAATCCCCAAAATCAAGCTCTAGGTTTAGCACCCATGAGCGGCAATGGTTTCTAGCTTCATTGTGAGCTAAATCCATGCTCTCTAAACTCATTAGGTTCTATTTGAACCATTAAAACCAAACAAACCTCATAAAAACCCAAGATACCATGAAAGGGGTTGAGGCTTACCTCTAGGGTTTGCTCCAAAGCAAGCCCTAAGCCAAGAATGAGGAGGGAAAGAGCTTCTTCGTCTTCTCCTTGATCTTCTTCTTCTTCTCTCCTTCTTCTTCTCATTCTTTCTCTCCTTCTTTCTTCTTCTCCTTCTTCTTTCGGTTAGAGAGAGAGAGACAGCTATGAGAGGGAGAGAGAGACTGAGTGAGTGAGAGGGAATGGCTGTAAGATAGGGTTAAAAGGCCTCTATTGTAACAAAATGCCAAAAAGCCCCTCTATTTTCTATTTTTCCAAAATAGTCCTGCTGTTCGTGCGCCGTTGTACCGGTACACGGGACCTTGTTTCGGTACAAGGCCTGGGTGACAGCAAAACAGAGCGCAACCCGAGAGCTCGGGTTCTCGGTTTCGTCGGGTCTGTACCGGTACAAGCCCCTTGTACCGGTACAGCGCCTGGAGCCTTCAAACCCGAGAGCTACGCAGTCTGGCTGCGATGGTTGTACCGGTACAGCCATCACCCTTGTACCGGTACAGCAGCTCCAGAATGCTGTTTTAACTTTGTTTCGGCTCCACTTCGCGCCGATCGATGTCCAACCCATTCCAACACCTTTAGAACTCATTTTTGCTCTTCCAAATTAGTCGGAACGCCGAATGGAACTTGTCCAAATCGTTTAATCGCCCACTTTGGCCCATTTGGCCCAAAGTTAGCCAACGTCGTCGAATTTCGATATCTTACACACTGGGAAACCTTGATTGTGGTTTCTCACCCCCCATTTCTCCAGGTGGTTCGAGCAAGGTTTGGCGCGACGGGAGGACGTACTAGCTAGACTGCAGTAGCGAACGTCACTATAATTATGTTTTATTTCAGCATTTAATTATTTAATAATTAAATGGTTCAGTTAGATGATCACTATGAATGTTTTGATATTTGTGAATTGGTTTGAGTTGATGATTTACTATGATGCTTGCAATTGGAGTTTTTGGATCTTCGGTTTTGGAATTATGTATTTATACTTTGTGGTTTTCTACCCCTCGAGGTAGTCGGTTTCAAAATGGAGTTTCCGAGTGGAAAACAGTTTTAAAAAGATTTTCGAATGGTTTTTATCAATGATTGGATAGAGTTTAAAAACAAAGCTTTCGGATGGGGAGCACTTTTAATATGATGACTGTTGTATTGTGTATCGCATCATCCAGCGCCTAATGAGTGTTTAGAGGTATGCATCATCTCTAAGGATCGCTAGCTGTATGGAAAGGCATCGCATGAACTGTTTGTAGATTGGTAAATGTAGGTTGTTGTTGTGATCCTGATGTTGTTGTTGGTACGCCGTGCAAATACAAAGGAGACTCTGTCCGAGTGGACAGAGGAACTTTGTATTTGTGGCGGGTTTGTACATCATGTGGGCCAGGTTAAATAAAATAAAAGGCACGTTTTTCGTAACTCTGGTTTCTAAATTTGTATTCGTTACAAAAAGGCTTTTAAAAATTGGCTCCGGGGCGTGACAAATTAAGATGGTATCAGAGCTAGTTCACCAGCAGAAAATGTGTGACGAGTCTCGGCTGAGTCAGGGTCTGAAAGACAAGGTGATAGGCTATGCCAGAGTCTGAATGACAAGGTGATCAGCTATGCCAGGGTCTGAATGACAAGGCTAGTGAGACGAGTCTCACATCGCCTGGTGATCTTGGGCTGTGTGTGTGATTGGACTGATGAGGACCTCAGGGCCTTAACCGGGGGAGTCTGTCACACCCCAATAATCCTACATCTGATATGAATGGGGATGTGATGGGGTATATAAAAGACATAAACAAAACTGGGCTTAAGCATTTTGGGTCGGTGGTTGGGCCCAGCGAGTTATTATTGCTAATGGGCTGGGTCGCTACAAATATATTTCTAAAAGTTAAAAATTTGGGATATGTGCTTTTTTGTATGAGACTCCTTAAATGCTCCTTAACAAAGGAATATTATAGGAACGGTGATATTTCGGATAGGTCGGTATATGCTATATCTTTAATTAAGGTGATGAATCTCAAGTCACTAGTGTAGGGATAGTACAACAAACATACAGGTGCTTGTTAGAGAACAAGTACACTGAGTATGACTATTTAGTTGAACAGTCATATGGTTTCATACTCACCAGTGATAAGTTCATTGTTATAGTTGTGTGAAGTACTCATTAGATGTAGTATACTGAACTTTGGCAAGTTGCGAAGTTCGAGTGTTAGAATGGTAATTGGAACTATTCTACATTTTTTAAAGGGTTATCGAGAGGTTTCAGCAAATTATTGGAGCAAACAAGTGGCCGGAAGAGCAAAAGTGCATTGCAAAATGCAAAATCTGTATTTTGGCACCGTGTACCGGTGACAGAATGTTGGAGTACCGGTACCGGCACTGTAGTTGCGTGGCAGCAAGGCTGTTTTGGTCATTTCCTCCTCCAGCTCTGTTCTTATCTCTTCTAGCTCGACCCCAGTTGATGTTTATCCTGTCTAAGTTGTGAGAAACAGGGTTTAAACCCTTTCCTCTCTTTCTCTCTCTAGGATTTCCTATGTGGAAGTTTCTCTCTCTAGGATTTCCTATGTGGAAGTAAGGTTGATGGATTTGAGCCTATTTCTTCCTCTCTTTGGTGCTTGCTGGTTTGGGAGACTTGGAGCATCTGCGGGAAGGTGGAAATGGAGTTTTGAGAGAGGTGTTTCGCAGCCCTAACTCAGTAGAAAGCTGAGTTGAAGTTTAGAAAGGTAAGCTAATCATTTCTCTCTCTAATTTGATGCTAGTAGGAAAGTTGATGTTGGTTTTTGTGTTCTTTGCTGCTAGCTGAATTGGGAAAGGGTTTTAGCAGCTAAAAAGAGAAGTTTTGTTGTATCCTAACTCAGTTGGAGCTGAGTTAGTGATTGGATAAGGTAAACTGTAATATACCGAACTTCTAATTCATGAAGTTACGATATATGTTAGCTTAGAAAGCCATTGGAGTCATTCCGGCGAAGTTCGGGAGCATTTCGGGTGCTTCGGTGCGCATAGGGCGCGAGAACGGAACCCGGAAGGCTATGTTGGACCGTTGACTAAATCCGGCATTAGCGTGGATGAAAAGATGATGAAAACATGTTTGAAAACATGTTTGGAGAGTCTCGGTTCGATTTGAAAAGAAACGGAGGTCAAACGAGCGAAAACGAGCGAAAACGGGCGAAATGCTGAAAATTTGGCTAAGTCCTTGAGGCTGAGTTCTGGACCTTCGGGGACCGGTCTCTCAGCGGGAGAGACGGGTCCCCGAGGCTGGTGGTTGCTGGGGAACTTTGATACAACCAGTCCCAGGCTGAGAGGACCGGTCCCTGTGTGTGACGCTAGCGAAAAAGGCTGAAATTTGGCTAAGTCCTGAAAATGCTGAAATTCTGGTCGTTCGGGGACCGGTCTCTCACCGCAAGGACCGGTCTCAGAACCCCGAAAATGCCCAGTTTGGGCTGATGGCAATGTTGTAAATTGGGGGAAGTTGGCTAATGTATGGGGCTCTTTCTTCTTCCCTCTTTTACACTACACACACACACATAATGTTTGAGAGAGGAACTCCCCCCTCTCTCTAGAATGCTCTCTCCCTCTCTCTAGAAGTGGATCAAAAGGAGGAGAGATTGGTGGAGAAGGAGGCAAAGAAGATGGAGCTTCATCTTCATCTCCTTCTTTGAGCCATGT
>NC_033621.1:7892571-7924634 GCF_001540865.1 Ananas comosus
GTCGGTGGTTGGGCCCAGCGAGTTTTATTGCTATGGGCTGTGTCAGCTAACAAATATATTCTAAAGTTAAAAATTTGGGAATATGTGTTTTTGTATGAGACTCCTTAAATGGCTCGCTGTACAAAGATATTATAAGGAACCGGTATATTTCGATAGGTCGGTATATGCTATATCTTTAATTAAGGTGATGAATCTCAAGTCATAGTGTGCGATCAGTACAACAAACATACAGGTGCTTGTTAGAGAACAGTTACCACTGAGTATACTATTTAGTTGACAGTTAATTGAGTTTCATACTCACCCAGTGATAGTTTCATTGTTATGTTGTGTAAGTACTCATTAGATTAAGTATACGGAACTTTTGGCAAGTGCGAAGTTCGAGTGTTAATGGTAATTGGAACTATTCTACATTTTTTTCAAGGGTTTATCGAGAGGTTTCAGCAAAATTATTGGATGCAAACGTGGCTCGAGCGCAAAGTGCATTGCAAATGCAAAGTCTTGTATTTGACCGGTAACCGGTGACAAATGTTGGAGTACGGCTACCAGCACTGTTTCGTGCAGGCAAGGCCTGTTTTGGTCATTTCCTCCTCCAGCTCTGTCTTATCTCTTCTAGCTCGACCCAGTTGTGTTTATCACTGTCTAAAGTTGTGAGAGAACCAGGCGTTTAACCTTTCCTCTCTTTCTCTCTCTAGATTTCCTATTGGGAAGTTTCTCTCTCTCATAGATTTTCCTATGTGAAGTAAGGGTTATGATTTGAGCTATTTCTTCCTCTCTTTGTGCTGTGGTTGGAGACTCTGGAGCATCTGCGGGAAGTGGAAATGAGTTTGAGAGAGGTGTTCGCAGGCCCGTAACTCAGTCAGGAAAGCTGAGTTGAAGTTAGAAGAAGGCTAAGCTAATCATTTCTCTCTCTGATTTATGCTAGTAGAAAGATGATGTTGGTTTTTTGTTTCTTGTGCTGCTCAGCTGAATTGGGAGAAGAGTTTAGCAGCTAAAAGAGAGAGTTTTGTTTGTTCCTACTCGTTGGAGCTGATAGTTAGTGATTGGATAAGGTAAATGTAATTATACCGAACTTCTAATTCTGAAGTTTCGAATTTGTTTAGGCTTAGAAAGCCATTGGAGTCATTCCGGCCGAAGTTCGGGAGCATTTCGGTGCTTCGGTGCGCAGTCGGGCGCGAGAAACGAACCCGAAGGCTATTGTTGCCCGTTGACTAAATCCGTGCCGATTAGGGATGAAAAGATGATGAATATGTTGACAACATATTTGGAGAGGTCTCGGTTCGATTTGAAAGAGAAAACGGAGGTCAAACTAGCGGAAACGAGCGCAGGAGACGAGTGAAAAGGATACAAGCACTGCAAAATGCTGGCAAATTTGGCTAAGTCTGGAATCTGCGCTTTCGGGGACCGGTCTCCTCACCGCAAGCCGGTCTTAGAACCCCGAAAATGCCCCAGTATTGGGCTGTTGTCAGACGGCGAGCTTGTGAGGCTTTAAGTGGCAAAATGCGCACTTATGAGAGTGTATTAAGGAGAGGATCCTTTCTTCTCTTTCCATGCATTTCTTTCTCTCACTCTCCCACACAAAACTCTCCCTCTCTCTCTCGCAGAAGGAAAGGAAAGAGAAGAAGAGCAAGAGAGAAGAAGAAGTGAAAGGAAGAAGGAGTGAGCAAGTGGAGAGCTCCTCCATCATCTTCTCCTTCACCTTGGAGGCAGTTCTTGAGTAACTTCTTGGAGCTTTAATAGGTAGATTCTTTAGGGTTAAGTTCTTTACTTAAAGATATTTTAATGGAATCTTAGCATTAAATAGATGGTTTTATGCTTGATTCATTGAGATGAAATGGCGCAATTTGCTATATATGCAGTTAGGGCTTCCAAAAGGGGTTTTGTTAAATAGTTGAGTTTGATCTCATGACCCTGATACAACCTAATTGGGGGTATAAACGACGCGTTGGTGCCGCTCGGTTCGACAATCCGACGAGTGTACGCGAAGTTATTGGACGGAACCAATATGTTTTGGTACACGATAGCCGCCAGAACGCGGGGATAGCCTCCAAAAATCATTGAAATGGGATCGGAGAGCATAGCGGATTGTCGGGGAATAAACTCCCGAACAGACGGATCGCTGATTGGTGACGTTCGGTGGTCGCGCAAGAGTTCGAGCCGAACGGGTCACGGATGCCGCGGGAGTCGATTGCAAGTGACGACAAGCAACTGAAAGCGTTAAAAGGTGGGTGTGCTTACGAAGCGACTAGGTCGCCTTCATGCCAAAGTGTAGTGTGTTTCACTATTGATGCATGATAAGAATGTTAAGTAAGAATGCATATAGAATGTAAGTAAGAATGCACCATAATGATGTAATAAATGTATATAATGCCATGATAAAGATGCTAAGAAATGTATGCATGTAAGTATGCTTAATGAATGCAGAGCTAAATGCTAATTGAATATGTAAGACATATGTTAGATAAATGCATGAGTTAAATGCTAAGTTACATGAGCTAGTGCTATGCTTAGAAATGGATGCATGATAGAAATGTTAAAAGAATGTGTATTGACATAATGTGTAGATATAGTTAAATGACATAAAGTAGAATGCCATGCTTAATGATAAGTATGAGAATGCTAAGTAAAGGATGTGTGTAAGTTGACATAAATGACCTATAGATCGTGGCATTGAACCTAGTGTCAAGGACATAGGTTAAACAAGAGTAATAATGAACCTAGTGTCATTGAACATAGGTTATTCACGAGTGGCATGTCAAGTATAATTCCTAGGTGTGGAACTAGGAAAATAAGAAATATGAATGGATTGAACTAGAGTCAAGTAAACTAGGTTGTGAGTAATGATATGGAACCTAGAGTCGAATGAACCTAGGTGATTAGAATATTGACGGCCTAGCGTCAGTGAACCCTAGGCTAAGAAGATGAATGACGTTGAACCTAATGTATTAACATAGGTTGAGTAAAGGCTTGGACCTAGTTAGGTCGATAACATAGGGTGAGACCAACCCTTGAGTAATGTAAAGTGGATTCCGGAATCCCTGCTGCTAGTGCAGCGGCTGCTAGTGCAGCGGCTGCTAGTGCAGCATACAAGCTCGATAGTTCTTGGCCGCGGGTGCATGTGGCATGTTCCTCTCCCACCGAAAGAACTTCGAGGCTTGTCAATGAGCAAGAACAATGAGCGCTAGGGTGCATGTGGCATGTTCCTCTCCCTATCGGGGATCTCGGCTGCGGGTGTATGCGGCATGTTCCTCTCCCACCGGGGGATCCCTGACCACGGGTGTACGCAGCTCTGGGCGACCCGTTGGGCGATGTGGTTTGTGATTGAGGGCTGAGGTGCATGTGTGAGTTCCTTCACCTTGAGCCGGACAGAGCGCGGACTATCCGCAGTTGATTGACTCAAGACCGAGTCGGATGGCATAGTTGCTAAGGGAAAGTAACCTTAGGAAGGAAAGGCTGATGTGCATAATATTGCTAAGGTGTGAGTACCCTTAGTAAAGCATAAAGAATAATGAATAAAGCGTAAAGAATAAAGAATAAAGAATCAAGAATAAGGAAAGGCTAATGCTAAAGAATGACAAGTAATAAAGAATAAAGAAAGGTTAATGCTAAAGAATAGCTAGTAAAGTAAAGAATGAGTAAAAGTAAAGAATGAGTAAAAGTAAAGAATGGATAAGAATAAAGTGTAGAAACAATTAATCTACTATATGAGTAGCATAATTTGCATATTGCATGTTGTGAGGCAAAAGCATGGTAATGTTAGTTGCATGATTTATGATTTCATATCTATCTATTGGACTAACATGTTGTTTGCATCCTTTGACCTGATGGTCGAGCTCTTCCCTTGGTTGGCCGTACCCACTGGGAACTATGGAGTTAGTTCTCACCCCACGTTGTTTCGGGGTGTTACAGGTTCACACGCGAGCGGCGCGGCGGCGCGAGGAAAGGGCGTAGCTCCGTAGTTAGCGCCCTACCACTGAGACCAGATAGCAGCACCCTGAGTCGGCTTCTTAGGGGTATAAAATGCAAAGAACCAAAAATGTGATAATTGTAAGAACAATGTTGTAATAAGCATGTTAAGAACTTGATTGTATAATTGGAAGTTGAGGATCAATGTAAAAGAATGTAATGTGGAATGTAAAATGTAGTATGTGAGATGAATGCTTGTAATAGCAAGTAGATTTATGTTTTTGATACTTCCTTATGCAATCTTTGGTTGAAATGTGTTCCTGGTTGGAACTTCGTACATTGTGTTGATTGGGACGCCTTGAACGTACAGGGGAGACTCTGTCCGCGGTACAGGGGAAACCCTGTCCGTTCGGCGGTCTGTTGGCGTGCCCGAATCCGACCAAAGAGGCGGGCTCGGGGCGTGACAGTCCCGCTCCTCAACAAAGGTATCCCTAAACAGCTTCTCCATAAGTCGATCGCGCTCCGCTTCCTCAACCATCACGGGAAAAACTGCCTCTGCCAACGGCACCTGAGCTGGCTGTGCCGCAATAGCCTCTTCCCGAGGTGCAACCGCGAGTGTCGTCCGTAAAGTGTCGAGTGCAGGGGACGACGCCCTAGGCGCAACAACCTCCACCGGCGCGAGTGGTGTAGGGACCTGAACCTCCCTGGCAGCCGCCTGCTGCAGTAGAAGATCCTCCAGGTGCTTCATCCATGCCTCCTACCAGTGCGCCGCATCTGCCTGCTGCTCAGCCGCCGCCGCCTGCTGGGTAACTAAATCGGTGAGGGCCGCAAGCTGGCTCCTCAACTCATGAACCTTGCCGGATCTGGAGGTAGCGGATGTCTCTACTTCCTCAAAAGTTGCCGCGTTGTCCGCTCCAACAGACTTAGATCGTGTAATCGGTATTATCACTACAACATTATAAAAGCGTAAGTTAATAAAATCCACGCTATCGCAACCCCGCTCAACTAACCAATACCGAAATCATGCGNCTTGAAATGTGTTCCTGGTTGGAACTTCGTACATTGTATTGATTGCGACGCCTTGAACGTACAGGGGAGACTCTGTCCGCGGTACAGAGGAAACCCTGTCCGTTCGGCGGTCTGTTGGCGTGCCCGAATCCGACCAAAGAGGCGGGCTCGGGGCGTGACATAAACTACCAACTTTCTTCTTTATTTGGGTGAGCTAATAAGTGTATTAATACTGTTTTTGGTGATTGTTCGCAGCAAGTTCACAGCTGGTGTGGAACCTTTTTGGATGAGATTTTGGTGGTTATTAAGGGTTAGATTCGGTGTATTCTAACCTAAAGTAAAGTGGAATTAACCTTGGTTCTATATTATGTGAGAATTTTACCTAAATTGAATGACTATGTGTAGTTTTTGCGCACTTTGGAGATAGAGATATGGATTAAGCTTTTAGCTGATTTTGGAATATTTGTTAGGGTGCTTGGGGGCTTTGAATCACCTTGAGCTGAGTATTAGTGATTCTTAAAGGCTGATTTTCTGATGTGCTTCAACCTGATATGAAGTAAAGTTCAAGTGTGGATTCTAAACTTGGTACGATTCTACCTAGATTGGATGCCTATATGAAATTTCTAGAAAATGTTGAAGTTCAACTTCTAACTTGATTAGTATACTTGTTAAGGTACTTGGAAGCTAAGGAATATCTTCGCTCGTGGGATCGACAAGAGTCGACAGCAATTAGGTGGGTTTGACCTTACCGAAATGGGTGAATTCCCTCTATGTCTTCTTTGACATTTTAGAATCGGAATTATTGCATATTCATGTGAATACATGTTTGTTTGAGTGAATTGGGCATACATCAATATGCATACTATGTTGGACATAATGGGACCTCTGTGTAGTAGAGAAAGGATTATGAAATTGTTTAACCTACATAGATCGCTTGCTCAGTTAGTATGTGTTCAAGATATTAGTTAAACTTGTGTAGACAAGTAAGACATTGTATCATTCAATAGAGAATCAAGGCAAATTATGAATGGAACACTTAGTGTAGTTTAACAACTAAGTGGAGAACGATTATGTTACTTAACTTTCAAGTTAAAGTATGCTATTCCGTGTTTTAGACATGATGATAGATTTGCTATGCATATGGCATATAATATGGTTATATCTTTGTATTATGAAGTGAACTGTTTAGAGATCTTGTGTAGAATCCTCTATCTGAGATTGTGTATACTTGTGTAAACAAGCTATTCATGGTAGTCATATGATAGAACTAGCATGAACTTCGTGTTCTGGTCTATGATCTAGTTAAGTAACTGGAATTTAGCATTATGACATAACATGATTGTGATACTAATGAATATGATCTAGTTAAATGACTAGAATTGAATATGATGTTATACTCGTATAATCAAGTAAAAGTACTTGCATAATATTTGTTTACTCCAGGTAGGGGAGATGGTTGCAGAACCATAGAATATGTGCCATGAGTTATATGAACACTAGAATGAGTCATTGAGTATGACTTTAGTAAACTCCTTTCCTTATGAATAGGGAGTAGTGAGAGAATTATATGTGAGACTGCGAGTATAGTCCATTAGAAACATCAATATGATGTAAAGCATGTATTTGTTAAAGTCATACTATCTATTGGTAGAAATATGTCACCAAGTAGTTGATAGTGAATTATGACTTAGTGTTGAGAGTCGACCTTGTGTTGAGTTGAGATTCCATGTTAGAGACATGATGAACTTGTGATACCTATGCTATGGATTATGCTTGCATGCCAATGTGCTCATTCGCACGTGCTTGTGAGGGTCGCGCCCCATAAGCCGGCACTCCGGAGTTGGCCTAGCGACAGATTGCTCGCTTATGTACGAAATTGAGCGCCGAAGTGGATTGCGGTGGGTAGTGTTAACTTCCACAGGGCCATTAGGCACGGCGCAGCTGGGACTTTACCATGTGTAAGTCTCTTGTTAATTTGGTTAATAAAAGTGATTTTAACCTTAGATGAACATAGTAGTAGAGGTACTTTATGTCATTAGCTGATTATACCTAGTAATGAACATACTAGGAGGTTGACATCCCTGTTGGTCGGAAATATAGTGACCGTACCTGAATGTTTACACTTTTGCTAGTATCGAAAAATAACTACATGATGACATCTTGCATATAGCATGAAATATAGAACTTATTATGATGGATTAGTATCTAAGACATGTTAGGAAACATATCTTGTGAGGCATGCTATAGTTGAATTACTTCATTTACTTGTTACATTTACTTTGTTTACTTATTGTTGTTTACTCATGCCTCAGTTGACCTAGTGGTGTACTTCGCCACTCTCGGCGGCTTACCCACTGAGAACTATTGTTTAATAGCTCTTACGCCCTTTTGTTTGTTGTTTTTATACAGAGTCTTCCACAGCAGGAAAGGCTAGGGTTCCTGGCGAGGGGTCAGCGGCTAGTTAGAGCCTTCTCGATGTTAAATAGACAAACCTCTACAAGTTTATGTAGTTTAATTCGGTGTTGTGTACTTGGTTTATGTAGAGTGTACTTTGTTCCTATTTGTTGTAATAAGGTTATGTGTTCCATAAGTTTATGAACTTTTAAGTTTTGCTCTGATTACCAGTTAAAATATTATACTTTTGCTATGTTAATTGTAAACGCCTAGTATACACTTGAGGTCGTGGTGTATACGGTGGGTCTGTGCACGTGACTGGTGAGCTTCCGCTGAAGTCCAGGGCGTGACAGATTCTAGTGGTATCAGAGCCTAGGGTTGAGTCTTAGTGGACCTAGCAAACCTTAGGCCGGTTGGACGATCAGATTAGGAGCGTGAGAGACGGGGTCTTTTGCGACTATTTTGGGTGAAAGTATTATGATTGGGTTATATTTATAACTCCAAAAGTGTTGGAGTTGCATCGAAGTGAATAACCTCTATATTCTTGCAAGATCACGTTGGCGGCGGACAACGTGATATCAGGGAGTAGTGGGAGGTCACTTCATTACTTTCGCATAATTGGGATTTTATATTTATGAATGGGGCTACGTTAGCATAGGTTGTTTTAACCTGTGTTTGTTTCGTTTGTTGCAGCTTGCGATGTCAAAGATGTACTCTATGGCGGCCGAGGCGATCGAGCCGGAGAAACTTGCACCCTCCCACTCTGGTGAGGTTCGGGAATTAAAGGAGTAGTTGGCTACTTTAGTTGGAGTGGTGGAGCGACAGTCTAATGTGGCGCTACTTTAAGCAGAGGCTTTGCGCCGACAGGATGAGAAAATCAGACGGTTGGAAAACCTGTTGATTCAGCAGACGGCAGACTTCAAGAGATTTCATGAGGTTTTAGATCGCACCTTAACGGTGAGAAAAGGTGTAGAGGTTACTAAGATGACAAAGGAGACCCCTAAGAGTCAGCAGTTGTACGTTAGGGAATCATCAAGAAAGTAAAGAAGAATTGACTTCGAGGATGTGGTTCTTTTGCTGGACGAAGAATGTCGAGTCGTCGACCGCCACGGCGATGAGTGATTTGTGAACGTCCGCATGTACCCCCAAAGTGCCCTCAGCAGAGAGGAAAGTGTTTTCTATGTGGTCAGGAGGGCCATTTTCGATCAAAGTGTCCATGGAATAATATATTAAAGAAAGCATTTGCACTGACTGTGTCGTGAGAGGCACCAAATGGATACATGCCTACGAATTGGCTAGAATAAGATGTGGCGACGGAAATGATTACTGCAGGCAGCATGTTATGGTAATTTGATTATGTTTGTGATAATTGATTTAGTTGCATCTTTGATCGGCTGTTCACCGAGTTGTGCAACATTGATTCTTTTTCTTGATAGATATAGAATGATTGGAGTAGCAGGATGGTCTGTTTGACACCCTGCTTGCTGGGAAAGTTTTGTGTGTGCCAACAAATTGAGTGGCATTACTTGTGATAGAATAGTTTTGGGTATGAAGTCTAGCTTGTGAGGTACTCGGTACCGTGGATTGTGCCAACTGAATTGATTCACTTTGGGAGTTGAGCATGAAATAATGCATTTTGAAAGTTTAATTTCGCTGATTATGAAAATTGTCATCTTACCTAAATCAAGTATATATTGGAGAATTGGAGCCTAATTGGCTGATAACTTAGTATGATTGAGAATCCTCAGAAATAAGGATATCTTTTAGAGAAGTTGTTGTTGTACTCCCGATCGAGTCACAAATTGTGGGCTCGATTGGTAGAAAGGCTCTTGTGCCTAGTGTTTCGCCTTGTGGTGAAGCAATCTCACTTGTTGTGAGGTTGAATGAGTTGCTCGACTATGTGTCGACTATCGTGACCTCAATTGGAAACACGATTAAGTATTTGGATTATATTGAGATTGGTTGATCTTTCGATCAGCTTTAAGGATTAAGTGTACTCAATAGATTGAGTTGCAATCTGAGTATCGTCAGGTCGTGTTAGAGTTTAAGGATATGCCTTAAACGGATTTTTGGATGTTGAGCTAGGGACATCACCAAATCATTGTGATGCCACCTAAGTTTTGAGTACTCCACCAGTTTTAGAGACTTGTTGATTGGTGCTGGTAGTTAATGACTGTGAGGAGCCTTATAGCATTCTTTGCTATGGAATGTCATGAAGGGTGTTATTCAGTGAACCTTGTAGGGCATGTGATGGATGACTGAGCAGACGGATTAATGGGATTGAGTTGAAACTCTCCTAATCCGATTGAGTATCTTGGAATATTTGAGAAAGAAATTACCGAGTTACTTATTTCTTTCTTCTTCTCTTTTGATTCATGCATAATGGAATTAGATTTTTTGGAACAAGCTACATGAAACAAGCTTTTGGGATTGACATTTTGGCTGATAGCCATATCCAGATGAGCCCCGTATGTTATGAAAGTACATAGTGATGCTCTAATTACAGTTAAACGGGAAGCTTCGATTGAACCTTCATTGATTATGGAATTGTATGTAAAATGATAACGATAGAGACCATACTGATGAAGTATAATTGATTCCCCTCTATCGCTTAAATTAGACTCGGTAACGACGGATACTTTGAGCATCATACTATCAGGATAGTATTAAAGATAAGTATATTCAATTGGTTATACTTGAAGTATTGTCACGCCCGGGTACCAGCGGAAGCATATCCGGCACGTGCACAGACCCGCCATACACCTGCAGTATATAAGGCATCTACGAAGAAAGCAAGTCGATAGGAAGTAAAACAAAGAGAGTCCTATCTTGATATCAGAGCAATGTACAAGTCGATATACTATCAATAAATGAACAAAGAGTATACAATCCAAAATCTCAGCAAAAGGAGAAGTAGTATGAACTATAACATCTGGATCTACAACTCATATATAACACAGGGTACACAAAAATATCTGTACAATGGTAGTCACTCTATACAATGGACATCACCCTCGGTCATAGCCCGAGCAGCAAGGTGATCTACTAGCACGCTCCTAGCAAAGTCTAGCTAGACGCGACTCCCTTGCCACGATCCCTAGCCTCTCCTGTAGATAGCTCTGTAAAAACAACCACCAAAAGGGCGTGAGAACTATAAACAATAGTTCCCAGTGGGTAAGCCGCCNGTAAATACAAATTTAAGTACGAATGGCATCAACTATTCGAAATAACTAGGTCAACTAAGTAACGACATCTTAATGACATAGGTTAACGAATGAACAAACAATGTAGAGTACGTTTAATGACGAAATGGAAGTAAATCATGTAGTACTCGGATCACCACATTAAGCGGCTCCGACCGCCGAATGGGTGACCCTTGATAATAAGCTCGAATGTGTAAGTAACTACTGTACACGATAACTGGTAAGCATTCATTACTGTCAAATGTCATTTAGTACTTTCATTTCCTTTAGAATTTCCTTTCAATCATCAGGACCTACACAAGGTAGTCCGGCTTGCGCCGCGCCTAATGGTCCCGTGGTAGTATACACTCCCCACGGCAATCCACTTCGGCACCCAATACCGCACGGGTGAGCAACTGTCGCGTAGGCCAACTCCGGAGTGCCGGCTTGTAGGGAGCGACCCTCACAAGCGTGTACGAATGAGCACGATGGCAAGCAAGCATAATTCATAGTCCAACATGTCTCAATTATCATGTTTTAGCTTACTATCATATCAGCATTTCAATATAATGAATAGTGACAACAACTAGTATCCACTAGATTAATAAACATGTGAAAGTAATGCTACTTTACAACTGGCATTAACAGCTTTCCACTATCAGGCACTTATCATGGTACTATCACTATAGTCACCAGGCATATCATTGTTTTCTACTCTCTAATCAATAAAGTCAACAGAATGTTATTGTTCCCTTCTTTCTAGAAATATACTAGTCAAAATGAGGATAAATACTTTAGGCATGAGTGTTCTCTACGTCATAGAGATTTCATTTCGAATATGTTCAACATTATGATGACGAATTTCAAGCCCTTTATCAATCACATAAGCACACAATAAGACCATTTCTATAATACATATAGAACATAGGGGAGTTTCACTTGCTCTGGTTAGGTCAAACCCACCTCGTACTAATGCTCCAATCAGTTCAAAGGAAGTCCCAAAATCAGCTCCCCAAGGTCTCAATTCTGCTGAAAAACAAAGCACGACAGTGGCATCATTACTACAGTCGGAATGTCCGAACTCGGCACAATTCGCACTTAGTACAAGGTAGTAAGGTAATTCCCCGTTTTGGGCCAGCTTAATACCTCAAATTAAGCCTCCAGAAGCTCTCACTAATCAGCTGAAAGTGATCCAAGGGTCGATTGCACTCGCGTTGGGAACAATCATTAAACGACGTCAACGCGCATGTATACTAGTGAATCTAGCCGAATTCTTGCGAAATCAGTTTTAGAATGGAAATTCCTGCTTACCTCAGGTTAGAACACCCTCTAAATCAATCCCCAAGGTCACCAAATTAGCTCTAGATGGTCCGAAAACCTGCGGTGGCGAAATCATATCCAAGCTGCATTAGTTACGCGATTAAGCTTCATATAGGTTCAAACTAGCTTCATAGTTAGCTAAATTATCTCTATCAAACATCAAGGGAGCATATCCCTGGTCTAAGGCGATTAATTCACCGTTAATTAATTCATCTTTAATTGCTGAAACCTCAGCCTAGCACAGCAAGAAGCAAAAAACCGAAATCACTACTCAAATCGACGAATAGAACGTCGATAACGGCAAAAGTGAGTCGATTACCTTCTCAAGCTTCCAACCAGCACCCTGCTGGTTCAGGACAGCAAGGAGCCTTCCAAAACACTCTCTCACACGTCCACGGAGGCTCTGCGCCGACAGTGAAGAACGAGCGAGGCGACGAAAACGGGCTAAATCTCTGATTCCTATGTGGAGAGAGAAAAAAACCCTAGAGAGAGAGAAAGGAATGAAGAAGAAGGGTGCTCTGAGCCTCAGTAACTTCCACTGAGCTCCAGAAGTCGTGCTGGCTTCATATGGATGAGATCAAGATGTGAAATGACCAAATTAGCCTTGCTGCCAGATTTCTGCCAGTCTGTACCGGTACAAGGTAATGGCTGTACCGGTACAGCAAGCAGAAAAAGGCTGATTTCGCCTGTTTGATGCAATTTCTCACTTTTAACCCTCCAATCACTCTCTAACTTGGTCAAAAACTTCTCCAAGTCATTAGAACATGTAGAATAGTTCCACACTTCATTCCTCCACACACTTGAACTCTGTAATTTGCGGACGTCCAGTGTATTACAAGTATCAAGTGACTAATGTTATGAATTAATTCATCGAAAGCAAACCTTCAGTTTAGGTTTGCAAAGGAATTAATTAGAATTCGGATTGGAGTACGTGAGGAAAATTTCTTGTTGACGGGATGATGATGATTTATTTTATGAGTGGTACTAAAAGTATTGGAACTGCAGAAATGGCGGTATTGGAATTTATGAAGTTTTGAGTATTAACATTTAGCAGCATCTATTGATATGAATTTGGGGAATACTGCCCTGGTGATAGAATTAGATATGGTACTAAAACTGTAACACACTGGACCTTTGCAAATTCCGAGGTTCGAGTGTTTGATCAGTGTTCCGAGTTTTTCCAGTTATTCTGGAGGGTCGTTGACAGTGTTCCGACCTATGGCTCGTATCCCGAGAATTGTAGTACTTTAAGTAGCGCTAAGGTCGCCAAAATGATGGACTTAGGCTGCTCTCGGATTGCATTTTGAGGGGTTGTGTACCGGTACACCTTGATGGTTGTACCGGTATAGAAAGTGTACCGGTGATAACTTGATGGTTGTACCGATACAGATAGGTTTTTCTGCCAACCCGAGCCTCGGGTTTGCGCGCACAGGGTTTTGTACCGGTACACTTTCCTGTGTACCGATACACAATGCAGAATCCAGACTGCGTGAGTTGAGGGGTGTTTTTGCAATTGTAACATAGCTATTAATACCCCCACAGCCCTTAGAGGCTTCTTTGAGCCCTGATCTGTAGAGAAGAGAGGTAAGAGCTCCTCTCTTGTTTTCCTTTCCTTTTTTTCTTGTGTTTTGTCTTATTTTGATATCCTCCCTTTACTCCTCTTTGCTTTTGGTTGGGGTACCTCCTTGAAGAGATCACTAAAGTAAGGATTGGAGCTTGAGGAAAGAAAGAACTTCAACCCTAGCTTACTTGCAAGCTTTGTGTGGGGCTTTAGAGAGGTTAGTAAGCCTAATCTACTTCTTGATTCATGTTTTAGTAGCTTTTACTAAATGAAACCCTAAATTGAGCATATTAGGGTAAGTAATGGGGATTTTGGATTTGAGGGTTTTGGAGCCCAATTTGTTCTTATTAGAACCTTTGTTTAGGTTGGATTAGAAGGCCTCTAACTCACTTTTGGAGATCGTGAGAGGTTTCTTCGCATTCGGTGAGTTTCCTTCACCTTTCCTTGTGTTGCTTAATGATTGAGCAAATGATTGTTCGTAACGTTCGTATATCCCTCCTTTTGTTACCTTTAGGGTATTAGGAGAGTAGTGGGCACCTTCGTCGGCGCAAACGAAGGGTTTCGAGAAGTCACGGTGGGTTTGGTTTCATTGGAACAAGAAAAATCTTCTCCTAAGTGGTTAAAAGTTGTTGTTTCATTGAAATGCATGCATATTCATGCTAGATAGAATTTTTATGAATTTTAGAATACTTAAAATGTATGTGTTATGTATCGTGAAAATTCAACTCTATATAGTAGAGCTATATGTGTATTAGGCATGCATGTGAAAAGTATTCTATATTGCAAGTTGGAAAAATATCTCATATGATGAAAAGAACTAGAATTGTGTACTCTTGAACTCCTAACTCATGTTTGGACAAAGTGAACAAAAGTGCCATAAATGGGCACCGACTTAGTAAACTGTGAAACTGTAACATAGAGACATAGTGACAGGCCATTTGGACATCGACTATATTTCATGTTTTAGACATGATGACATAGTCATAGGTCATTGAGACACTTGCTATATATATTCCATGTTTTAGACATGATGACTTTAGACTTGAGACGGACTTTTACGCTTGCTTGCCATTGTGCTTATTCGCACATGCTTGTGAGGGTCGCTTCCCACAAGCCGGCACTCCAGAGATAGCCATCGCGACACATGCTTGCCCGTGCGGGATTGGGCGCCGAAATGGAAAGCCGTGGGGGAGGCTCATTACTACAGTGGGGATGTTGACTCCCACGGGGCCATTAGGCACAGCGCAGGCCGGACTACCCACGGGTAGGTCCTACAGGATTGGAACATTGGTGACTTAGTATACCGAGTGGACATTTACTAAAACAGTAAACATTGACATTTTACTATTTAGCTTGTGGACATTATGTTGGTCATACTCATGTACATTCATGTTACAGTAGTTTTATTACTTATGCAAATTAATGCCAAGTAGAGATATCATGGTTTAGTAAGTATTCATGTTTAAATACTTGTCATTCATATTGCTTATTTATTCTGACTTACCTGCTTGGTTTTCGGGCCTAGGGGCGCATTGCACTGAAGTCAGTAATTGCCCACTGGAAACTATTATTTAATAGTTCTCACGCCCTCTGTTTTATAGTTTTCTTTCAGAGCCTTCAACACCGGTGGAGGCTTGGGATCGCGACAAAGGGGTCGCGTAGCTAGATAGAAAGGATTTACACTTTGCTTAGGTGGTTTTCTCTCTTATTGTTTGTTGTTGTGAGAGAGAGAGGTTTTGTATCCATGTATAGAGACAACCTATGTATTACTTTTAGCTTTTGTACTTTGGATTTCGGATGTACTACTTATGGTTTACTTTTAGTGGATTTTAGCCTTTTGCTTACTCCTCTTTGTAGAATCTAGTTGTACTTTGCTTTGATACCAAATTAATCTGTTAACATTGGGAGTTAGTAGTGAAGAACACTTCCTTACTTTCGCATGATTTGGGTATTATCTTCTTGAGCGGGGATTCGATAGTGTGGGTTTTACTAACTTGCACTTTTATAATGTTGTAGCGAGATGCCGATGACACGCTCTCAATCTGCCGGAGTGGATAATGCGGCACACCTTGAGGAGGTCGAGACCTCCGCTACCTCCGGATCCAGCGAGGTCCGTGAGTTGAGGGGCCAACTTGCGGCCCTCACCGACTTGGTTGCACAGCAAACAGCAACGGCTCAGTAGCAGGCTGATGCGGCGCGCCGACAGGAGGCGCGGATGAAGCGGCTCGAGGACCTTCTTCTACAGCAGGCGGCTTCTAGGGAGGCTCCGGTTCCTTCGCTACCTGCACCTGTTGGGGACGTCGCACCGAGGGCACCGTCACTCGCACCCGGATCTTCACGTGCGGCGCCCGTAGTCGTGCCTCGGGAGGAGGACTTTGTGGCACCACCTGTTTAGCTCCAAGTCTCCGCTCGCGTCGGTTTGCTTAGGGACACCACTTGTCCCCTCCTGTGCAGATCTAGATGAAGATCACCTGTGCGGTGCCATCGTTTCCTGAAACAGGACAACTCGATTAATTCTCAACCTTCTAGGTCAAGTACGAAACAATTAACATCGACTAAAATCGGGCGAAAGTCATGCAAAGGCGTCTATTTTCATCACTCTGCTTCATATTGTGTGCACCCAACACGAACACCCTCAGTTGAGAATGAGCCACACCTCGAGTCTACCTCTAATATCCATCTTAGAGGTTTACCACTCTTGACCCAATCAATTAACCTTTCGCCAATAGTCACAAGTCCTCGTCTCTCACGAGTCTTATTCTCCTATGGTTTACTATTCTAGGGTCTCCTAGGTCCAGCTAAATCATTCCCATTTTCTACTTTATGCTCTGATACCATCTTATCTATTACGCCCCGTGCCCCGCCTATTTGGTCTGGTTCGTGCACGCCGACAGACCGCCGAACGGACAGAGTTTTCCCTATACGTCCTAGGCGTCGCAATCGATACAATGCATGAGATTCCAACCAGAAACAC
Source organism: Ananas comosus (assembly GCF_001540865.1). Taxonomy (NCBI): domain Eukaryota; kingdom Viridiplantae; phylum Streptophyta; class Magnoliopsida; order Poales; family Bromeliaceae; genus Ananas; species Ananas comosus. The sequence continues at coordinate 7,908,914 of NC_033621.1, forward strand.
ATTTCAATCAAAGATTGCATAAGGAAGTATCAAAACATAAAACGACTAATTATTACAAGCATTCACAAACATGCTTTTTACATCACAATTACTTATTATTTCCAAAACACAATCTAAGTTATTACATTTAATATTACAAGTTTGATACATTTTGTTCTTTCCTTTCCCTCTACCCCTAGGCTATGCCGACTCGGGGTACCGCTATCTCTGATCTCGGGGATAGGGCGCTATCTATGGAGCTACGCCCTTGCCTCGCACCGCCGCGCCGCTCACGTGAAAACTTGTAACACCCCAAAACAATGTGGGGTGAGAACCAACTCCATGGTTCCCAGTGGGTACGGCCACTCAGGGAAAAAGCTCGTCCAATAGGTCCAAGGAGGCACTGCAATCATGTTAGTCCAAAAACATCTACAAATGTATGTATATCATCATATAATATGCAACTAACAAATAACATGCCTCACAATATACAATATGAATATATGCAACTATACAACTATGCAGTTCAGCTAGTAGTTCCATTGATACTACATTCAATTTTGTTATTTTTAGCTCATATTATTCAATTCTAAGGTTTCTACTACCTTAGGTTCTCAACTCAAGTTCAACTAGCATCTAAGGTCTCCACCGCCTTAGATCTTGCCATTATCACTAGCCTTTAAGGTTTCCACTACCTTAATCAAGCTATCCACCCGACTCGGCTTCGAGTCAATCGTCCGCGGATAGTCCGCACATTGGCTGCACCTCAACCTAGCTACCGTCACAACCTTCGGCACCTCTTGACTTGCCATCTCGTGGCGAACGCATCGCATCTCTCCAACAATGACTCAATTCATAACTTAGCCATCTGGCGGCGAACTCATCGCATCTCACCCAACAATGACTCAAGTCATGACTTAGCCATCTGGCGCCGCACGCATCGCCTTTACCAAGCAATGGTTCAAGTCAATCCAGGCGGCATCATCCAATAAGCTAAATGGGTGAGGAGAACCACACATACCCGTTTCGAGCTTATTCTCATGGCATCCCAGGCGAGGAAAACCACACATACCCGTTAAATCACTGCCAGGCGAGGAGAACCACACATATCTGCAGTTACGTTTCGCTTGCCATCTCTTGTATCCTGTTACAAGTTTCCACCGCTTCTTTTGTGGCCACATCACTAGGGATTCCAGAACCTACTTCACATAGCCCAAGGGTTGGTCTCAAACCCTATAGCATCGACCTATCTAGGTCCGATGTCCTTTCCACCCTAGGTCCAACTGACTCTAGGTTCAATACCTCTATCACATAACCTAGGTTTATTTTAACTCTAGGTTTAATCCACAACCTATGTTCTTTAACACTAGGTTCGATGTAAACCTATGTTTACTAACACTAGGTTCATTGTCAACCTATGTTCATAACACTAGGTTTGATGCCACACATATCCACCCTAGGTTCACCACCCTAGGTTTATGTCCAACCTATGTTTACTAACACTAGGTTAATGCCACTCGATCTACTTGAGATCTTAATTGTCCACATCGAGTTTACAAAGCTAACATGCATCTTATCTAACATAATCTCACAATGCTAACATGTAACTAGCATTTATTCCACTATGCATATATACTAACATGCAATCATGCATTCATAATCTAGCATTTTTATAACATGCTTATCATGCATTCTTTAATAGTCATTATGTTATTATGCTTCTCTTAGCATCATGCCATCATACAATTATCTAGCATTTATATGCATCAACATGAATTCACATTTCTCTTAGACATAACGGTGACCTAGTCGCTTCAGTGAGCACAACCCACCTCAATCCGCTCTCTGATTGCTTGTCGATACTTGCAATCGACCTCCCGCAGCACTTGGCACCCGGTTTGGCCCGATTTCGCCAATGCTCAACAACCGTGCATCGCCTCGCAGTTCCGGAAATTATAGGTCTTCGGTTATGTGCTACGGTGCTCGGGACCTATTTTCATAATTTTTGGACGTCGTCTCGGCCCTCCAGGCGGAAACAAAGCTAAATCCTCTGTTTCTCCAATATCTTCACGTAGGCTCGACGAATCGCCGAACCGACTTCGCCAACGCGTTCGTATACCTAGCAATTAGGTTAACAGAGGGTCAATCGAGATCAAACCCTTAGGTTTACAAAAACCCCAACTTGGAGCCCTAGGTTTGCATTATAGCAAAATACTCCAACAAAACTCTAGAATCATGCATTAAACACCTATTAAGCATGCTAGAGTACTAATCAAACCACTTCTAGAGCAAGAAATCCAAACCCTAGATTTCTACCATTGTTGGGTCTAGAAGCTTACCTCTAAGCTAGCTCCAATGGTGAGAGGAAGAGAAGAAGATGGAGATAATCTCCTCCTATGCTTGCTTCTCCTTCGTCTTCTTTCTTTCCTTCTTCTCCACTTCAAGAGAGAGAGAGAGAGCTTAGAGAGAGAGAGAGAGAGAGAGTGTGTATTTGGGTGAGAAATGAGGGAGAGAGAGTGCAATCCCTCCTACACCCCTCACTAATGCAACAATTGCACCCAAGCCTCTTAACTCTGCTTCACTCACACTGCTTAGACTGGGCAGATTTCGGGTACGGGGACCGGTCTCTCCAGCCAGGGACTGGTCCCCGAGAGTAATGCTCCACAGGCAGCAGGCTGCTATTCCCTCCACATGCACACGGGGACCGGTCTCTCCCAGAGGGACCGGTCCCCGATAGCAAATCTCTCGCAGGACACTACAGACCAAAATCCTACGCTTACGGGAACCGGTCCTTGTTTGAGAGACCGGACCCCGGAGGACCGATCCTTGGCTGAGAGACCGGTCCCCGAGAGCAAATCTTGCGGGCAGAGGGCTCTGCCCATTTCTACACGTACGGGACCGGTCCTCCGGCTGAGGGACCGGTCGCCGAGAGCACAAAAACTGCAGTTGTGCAGAACTTCTCCAGCTTGGTCTCGGAGGCCATCCTCAATGCACTTTTAACCTCTTTGATGCTCTCGGCCTTACCAAAGCATACCCAATCGACAGTCAGTCGATTCTAATCGAAGTTCAACTTTCGTATTTTGAGAATTCACTTCCTAACACTTGTGATACCTATGCTATGGATTATGCTTGTATGCCAATGTGCTCATTAGCACGTGCTTGTGAGGGTCGCGCTCCACAAGCCGGCACTCCGGAGTTGGCCTAGCGACAGATTGCTCGCTTATGTACGAAATTGAGCTGAAGTGAATTGCTGTAGGTAGTGTTAACTTCCACAAGGCCATTAAGCTAGGCACGGCACGGCTGGGACTTTACCATGTGTAAGTTTCTTATTAATTGGGTTAATAAAAATAACTTTAACCTTAGATGTACATAGTAGTAGAGATACTTTATGTCATTAGCTGATTATACCTAGTAATGAACATACTAGGAGGTTGACATCCCTGTTTGTCAGAAATATAGTGACCGTACCTGAATGTTTACACTTTTGTTAGTATCGAAAAATAGCTACATGATGACATCTTGCATATAGCATGAAATATAGAATTTATTATGATGGATTATTATCTAAGACATGTTAGGAAACATATCTTGTGAGGCATGCTATAGTTGAATTACTTCATTTACTTGTTACATTTACTTTGTTTACTTATTGTTGTNTGACATCTTGCATATAGCATGAAATATAGAATTTATTATGATGGATTATTATCTAAGACATGTTAGGAAACATATCTTGTGAGGCATGCTATAGTTGAATTACTTCATTTACTTGTTACATTTACTTTGTTTACTTATTGTTGTTTACTCATGCCTCAGTTGACCTAGTGGTGTACTTCGCCACTCTCGGCGGCTTAACCACTAGGAACTATTGTTTAATAGTTCTCACGCCCTTTTGTTGGTTGTTTTTATGCAGAACCTTCCACAACGGGAAAGGCTAGGGTTCCTGGCGAGAGGTCAGCGGCTAGCTAGAGCCTTCTTGATGTTAAATAGACGAACCTCTACAAGTTTATGTAGTTTAATTCAGTGTTGTGTACTGGGTTTATGTTGTAATATATTGAAACCTCGGTAGATATTTTTGGACTTTAGCCAAATTGGTTAAAGTATCCGAGAGAAATAGTTGGACAAGTTCCAATTAGTATTCCAACAAGATTGGAAGGATTAAAAGTGAGTTTAAAAGAGTTAAAGAGGTTTTTGCATTGATCGGTGCGAAATAGAATGGAAAAAGATGCAAAATATGAAATCTGGGCATTTTGTGCCGGTACAGCATCAATGTTGTACCGGTACTGTCACGCCCCCACGACCGCATACCGAAACAGGTACCAATTTGGTCGATTCGAGGCGCGGCGGCGTGACCGCCATCGAGGCAAGTCTCCCTGCCCCTCCTAGCTCAGGCAACAACGAGATTGTTTACAACAAGTCCCCAGGAATACACTTGATTTCATTACACAATCAAAACAACATATAATCCGACGAGCACAAACGTGCACTATTAACAACAAGAGCAAAGCGATCAAGGTAAGCATTATACCAGTATTCAAAGACGAGACAACACCACTATTGACGACATCATTCAAAACGTTTAACCTCTTTTCGATATCATTTAAACTTAATCATTTTAATACAACTTGCTTCTAACCAAAATCTAAAATACAAACATCATATCTCTCCAAACGCTCACCCTATACAACATCTAACTCTCAAAAGTATTAAAGCAAAATACAGGGCTGGCGTTAATTGCAATAGGAAAGATAAAACAACTATCACAACTGCTAGAAGGGACTAAGTCCGCTTGCCAGCAGATCCTCCCGCGCTCAGTCGGGCGGCGCTCGAGCTAGAGTACACTGTAACGCAGGTGTGAGAACATACGAATATGTTCCCAGTGGGTTCGGCCGCCGACTCCGCGATCTACCCACTTAGGTCTTAAGCAGCCATTACGAGAGAATATATATATATGCAATATGTATAAGTAAACTGAACTGATAAGCAGGTATTAAAACATACTATATCAAGCTATGCTCAATCTGGAAGTCATGATGTATGAATCAATAAATAGTTAGGGTAGCATACTACTATAAACATCGTACAACAACTATCATATGTAAGCATATAGCAACAATGCCTACGGAGGAAAGCAAATAAGCTGATAATGAACAGATGAATGGTAGCTATACATGCAATCTGGGTAAGACTCACTTGGTAACGCAATTTCCCAAGTGAACGCAAGGTTTTACAAGCCAAGGCCTCACATATCGACCTCCGAGGATGCCTAGCTGGACTATTCCCGAGTACACTGGGATAACAAGGCTATCGAGAGGCAAGCAGCTGCCTACTCTAGTGACGCAACTTCCGGAAGCGACCAACAACTTTGATGGAGAGCGCCCCAAGCGCAGACAGGCTAATAGTGAGCATGCATCAACTCAGAGCAAAAACAACCCTTTGAGGGTATACTTTAGCATAGATCGAACAGTTCTTGCTACCAATGTCATACGATGTCTAAACTACTACTAATATGATCACCTCAAGTAAACATCAAACATGTGCCACTCAATCATAGTTTTCTAACTAGATGCCACTCGTCATTTAGACTCATCAACAATGTTAGCTCTTTAACATTATAAGTTCTAATCATCTCATATAGGGTTAAATTTCATCATTAAACTCTATCATTTAATCTCATGCATACTAGTTTATAAATCATACAATCAACCATATCTATAGCTACTAGCATGCAATTTGGAGCAATATAATTAACCTTTAACCCTACAAGAACATGCACAATATGCAACTTGGTCATATTTAAACTTAGACATAATAAGTAGCCCGATGACTTCGGGATAGCACTCCCCAACCATAGGTGATGCCGAAAACACTCCGAGACGCGCTCTCGTGCTAGTCTTGTCGCCGCTTAATTTTCGTTGGGTTAGATTTAACCCTTTAGCACTTCAAATGGCGATATCTTCGCGCTCGATTCTCGTATCGACGAACTGTCTTCGCCTACGCGTTTATAAGCATAAGAATTAGGTTTCTAACCCCTCAAAAGAGATCAAACCCTAATATTTGCAAAAAAATCTCCAAAATCAAGCCTTAGGTTTAGCACCCATGAGAAACAATGGTTTCTACCTTCATTGTGAGCTAAATCCATGTCCTCTAAGTTCATTAGGTTCCATTTGAACCATCAAAACCAACCAAACTTCATAAAAACCCAAGATACCATGAAAGGGGTTGAGGCTTACCTCTAGGGTTTGCTCCAAAGCAAGCCCTAAGCCAAGAATGAGGAGGGAAGAGAGCTTCTTCGCCTTCTCCTTGATCTTCTCCTTCTTTTCTCCTTCTTCTTCTCTTTTTTTCTCTCCTTCTTTCTTCTTCTCCTTCTTCTTTCGGTTAGAGAGAGAGAGAGAGCTATGAGAGGGAGAGAGAGGCTGAGTGAGTGAGAGGGAATGGCTGAGAGAGAGGGCTAAAAGGCCTCTATTGTAACAAAATCCCGAAAAGCCCCTATATTTTCAAATTTTCCAAACTGATCCTGCTGTTCGTGCGCCCTTGTACCGGTACACGGGACCTTGTTCCGGTACAAGGCCTGGGTGACAGCAAAACAGAGCGCAACCCGAGAGCTCGGGTTCTCGGTTTCGTCGGGTCTGTACCGGTACAAGCCCCTTGTACCGGTACAGCGCCTGGAGCCTTCAAACCCGAGAGCTACGCAGTCTGGCTGCGATGGTTGTACCGGTACAGCCATCACCCTTGTACCAGTACAGCAGCTCCATAATGCTGTTTTAACTTTGTTTCGGCTCCACTTCGCGCCGATCGATGTCCAACCCATTCCAACACCTTTAGAACTCATTTTTGCTCTTCCAAATTAGTCGGAACGCCGAATGGAACTTGTCCAAATCGTTTAATCGCCCACTTTGGCCCATTTGGCCCAAAGTTAGCCAACGTCGTCGAATTTCGATATCTTACATTCTCCACCCCTTAAAAGGAGTTTCGTCCTCGAAACAACTAACTCGTAAATCAAACTTAAACTCTTACCTCAATCCTCAAACAAGTGAGGATGATTCGCTTTCATCTGATCCTCGAGTTCCCAAGTGGCTTCGCGATCATCGTGATTGCACCACCGGACTTTAACATAGGGAATTTCTCGATTCCTTAGCTTACGCACCTCTCGAGCCAAAATCTCTACCGGAAACTCTTCATAACTCAAATCATCTTGAAGTTCCGGCGGCTCATATAGCATCGCATGCTCGGGGTCGTGAATATACTTGCGGAGGTTGGAGACGTGGAACACATTGTGCACACTCGCAAGCTTCGGGGGCAATGCAAGTCGATACGCCACCGTCCCAATTCGCTCCAAGATCTCGTAGGGGCCAATATAACGAGGACTCAACTTCCCTCGCACCCCAAATCGTTTCACTCCTCGCATCGGCGAAACCTTCAAGAACACGCGGTCACCCACCGCGAACTCTAAATCTCGCCGGCGTCTATCCGCATAGCTTTGCTGTCTCGACTGCGCCGTAAGCAATCTTTTGCGAGCTAGGCGGACTTTCTCTTCCGCTTCTCGCAACACATCTGGGCCGAACTCCGCACGCTCACCTACATCGCTCAAATGTATAGGAGATCGACATATCCGTCCATAGAGGGCCTCAAACGGTGCCATCTCCACACTAGCATGATAACTATTATTGTAGGCGAACTCGGCCATCGGTAGGTGGTCACACCAACTTCCTTTATAGTCAATGACACACGCTCGTAGCATATCCTCCAGAGTTTGAATAGTTCTCTTCTGTTTGTCAGTCGGTCTGCGATGGGGGAAATTTTGCGGTGCTTAAGTGAGCCGCTGTCCGATGTGCAAGGGTTACCTGCAGGCTTTCGCAGTGCGAAAGTGAACCGAGGGGTTCACTGATCCGACTACGATCGATTTCAGGCACCCGATGCAGTTCACTATCTGTCAAGGTATACCATTGGCGTACTTGTTCACCCGACACGTGGTATGGATCGAGTAAGACAGTGAGCAGACTTTCGTCAATCGGTTGCACAATTAACCAAATTGTATGTGGCGCCCTTTGAGCGGGGTAGGCGGACACGATAGTATCGATATGTATCCTCCTTTTCAACGGGGGGCAGTGGTAACTTTGGACTTTCCGCTGGCAAACGTGCTCGGCATTCAGGTGTTGGCGATTGTTAGGCACTTTGCCACAAGAGCGGTCCGGATGTGCGGGCTTTAGTCGGGCACGTAGTGCATTTTTAGGACTTGGTACATATTGGTGCGCGCGCGGCGAAGAGTGCGCAGCATACCGGGGCCAATGCGACTACTGCAGTATAAAGCTGTGCGAAGATCACATAGCAGGTTTAACACCTACTGGTTCGAAATGATGTTTACATCCGCGCTCTACATTGCATCGCCGCCTGAACTTTCCCGAGTGTTTCGCAAACTGTTTGGAGTTCTGGATCGCAGGTTGCCAATATTTTGATCCTCTCAACAAGGCGTGGACAACCGAGTGCATCAACTGAGTAGGGGACCTCGGAGAAGACCCATTCAAGATTCAATCGCTCCATATAACCTAGGTGTGTTTTGTTGGGTAAATTCGAGAGCAGGTTCTTCGCCGTTCTTCTACTCGCGCATCCGACCACTTTAGCTTCCCGGCGGGTGTATGGATATCAACAGTATTAATTTCAGTAGCTCAATACGGCGCTTAACGCTATTGAGCTTTTCTATGTGTATTAGGATACTGTCAAGCTTTATGGTCGGTGTAGATCCTTCGCAATGAACCTATAAAATAATGTCTCCAAAGCTTAAGGCAAAGATCAGCGCCGGCAAACTCTAAATTGTGAATGGTGGTTATTCTTTCGTAGCTCTTAATGTTGACGGATGCATTAAGCGATTAATCCTCCGCTACATCAGACAACACCCCAGCCAATGATAAGACAGCATCGCTGTAGAACGAGTAAGTCCTGCCTTGCACGGTAGGCGAGTACCGCGAGTTCGAAGTTAGCCTTGCTTCACTCTTTAAAGCTCCGGTACACAGTCGTCGCCTGCAGAACAAATTGGGTGTCTTTTTGCGTCAAACTGGTAAGTGGAGTCCAATCTTTCAGAACCCCTCACAAACGTAGATATACGGGCATTGGCCACAAAACTACGGGACTCGGAAATTCGTCGGTGCCGGCCAACTCTTCATAGCCCACTTTCCTCGGGTCACAGAAACACACACTCGGGAAATACGAGTGCAGAACCGACCTTTCTCGTGAGCCAAAAAAGTCGGCATTTCTTTAGCTTTGCTACAACTTATTACTCGTTCGAGAATTTGAAGTACCGACGCAATGCTCCGAGTGTCCTCGTTCGCTACGCGAATAACCAAAAATGTCAGTCTATGAACAAACAAATGCGACAATCGGTTCCAAGCATCCTGGAACACTCGGTTCATATCGAGAATGCTGCCGGGCATTGTGGTCCAAACGCATCACTGTTTGATCGTGGTGTCCATAACTAGCGTTGCGAAAACTCCTTCTTCTGAACATCTTCGGCTTATCTTATAACTTGGTGATAGACGAACATAAGGTCCGAATTTGATCACACTAGCGACCCCCTGCTAAACAGATCAAGAAGTCAATACGAGTTTGTCGTATTGTCTTCACCGGACCTGTTTCAACTCTCGCGGTAATCCATGCAAGTCGAAAAGATCCATTCTTGGCACAATAATTACCGGGGCACCCAGGCGAAGCGCTCGGCTAATTGATTCTTATCGAGAAAGATCTCAATTGGATCTCTCAACTTCCCTTAGTCTCGGCCGGGCGCCAGTGGATTACGGTGCCTTAGAAATTCGGCGCGGGTCTGCGGGAACCAGGTCAATCATGAACACGATTTCCAGGTCCCGCCGGGGCGTAGCCCCCGGTAAACTCCGCGGGGAAACACTCGGGGACTCCTCGCACAACCGCAACTTCCTCAAGGATTGAGAACCGCTCGTCAATCTCCCAACGGTCGCGCAAATAGCCATGCAACGCTGTTCACATGTTCCTATGCGTTGGGCGCCGATAGCACGCGGGAAACACGAGCATCTTTCAAGCTCGTAGTGTCACTCTCTCGGGCTGTCCAGCTCCCGAAATGTGATAACTGGAGTCGGGCAATCGTCGATACATAGTACTTCGAGGAAGCCATCCTGGCCCAATGACATCGGAATTCTTCAAATTTCTTGTAAGCACCAAAAGTCGATCGGCATAAAGCCCAGTCTTTCACTTGCACTGGACTGCCAAACATTAGCTTCTACCAAAAAGGATCGCCGGGGGCCGCGGCTAAATGCAAAGTGTTTCCCAAGACGGATACTCATATTCATCGCTGTGAAGATTGAATCGACTAGAGAATGAATGGATGCGCCTGTATAAATAGGGTCTTAGCTGATGACTCTTTAACCAAATTATTACCTGCCACAATTATGCGCTCGCGGGGCCATCAGAAGGGCTCTCAATGCTTGACATGGCGGCCATAATCTCGCCGACTCGGCAGATGTGTATGGGCTCTGGTTGGCTTCGCGCGCCGGCGCCGCTCGCCGGAGTAGATGCTGCGGACGGGGCGCGCCATAGCGAGCTGGAACGCCGGGCCGATGCAGTCGACATAGCGGTAGCGAAGTCCTCCCGTGGACAGTCGGATCTGAGTGTCCGCTATTGCCCAACTTGATGGAGCATTCCATACGTTCGATGATCACACAGCCCGGGCTGGTACCGCGACAAGATACCACCCGCTCAGCACCCCGACCCTTGGGCTGTGAGATGAATACTTCGCGCGAGCCTCTGGAGCTTACTGGCACAACGAAACCGCCTTGTATTCTTTTTTGCCTTTGTCTTGTCGAGCGTCACCGTCTCACGTCGCAAGCAGTTCCCGTCTGACCCATTAAGAGCGCGATTATTGACTCCGCAAGTGTGGATTAAAGAACTGCCTCAATTGAACACTCGGGCCGAGCCATCGGACAATTAGCAATCCGCCCCGGTACTTGTCTGTCATGCGCAGCGGTCGGGACCAACTCAGAAGAATGGAGTAACTCCGTGTACTCGCCGAATTGTGCAGGTTGGCCTTGCTTGAGCGTTGGAAAATTCTTTTCCGATCTATTATTTACCTGTCGGGAAGTCCTCGGCGACATAGCTTGACGGAACTCCGACGCCACATCATTCGGGTGGGAGTCCGGGATCGGGCGTCGGCGTTGACTCTCCTTCCACAGTCCTGGACCGCTTCTCGAAAATGCGCCGGCCAAGTTACCTTGATTTCTCCAAGTGTGAACGATGTCATCAAACAGTAGTTCTCGATAGCGTCTAGCCAGACACCGAGTGGATCCCACCTCTCAGCGTCGAAAGTAGAGAGGGCGAAACTTCGGTGAACCTCGCTAGAGCGTTACATAGCACGTCACGCTCCGTTCCTCGAGGCCACTAACGCAGTGCGTGGAGAACGCGAAATTGCCGGCCGGAATTATCCACTGTGGGTTGCGCGCCAGCATGGAACGAAACGGCAACCTACACCTCGGGCAACAGGACCGGGGCGGAACCGATAAGGCGTCAGGGGCGGTCGCGGCTGGCCGCTTGAGACAGTCTGCTGCTCAGCATCTCTGATCCTATCGAACCGTCCAGTGAGCGCCGACAATTTTCTCGCAAGATCGACTTCACTCAGTAAGGTCCCAGTTGGCACTGGCGCCAATGGGAGGCGGCTGCTCTTGGGCACCTATCGACGGTCGTGCGAAGCGGATCCTACGCACGTAGCGTCTCTTTGCGTGCATAGACTCCTGAACGCAAACAGTTGGTTATTATTTTAACTCAACAGGATCGTCGTAAAGCGAGCAAAAGCATTAAACAACTCAATGCAGCAAGTAAGTTGCAATGTCTTAGTTCTTGACCTTTCAGGCATCGGTTGTTGTCGGCCGCAAAACATATAACCTTTAAGCAAAATTATTATCATCAAATCATCTAAGCACAGCTAGAAGTCTCAAAACCAACTCAAACCTATCTTACTAGCTTCGAGCCGTCATAGGTCAGAGCACTCACGGATCCTTAGCTTAGGGTTGAACACTTAGAGTCTCATTAGTTTTCATCCTGACTCTCTTATTTGCTTGCTCTTACTCGGGCTTTGATGCCACCATCTGTCACGCCCACGACGCACACCGAAACGTGGGTCCAATTTGTGTCCGATTCGAGGGCAGCGCGTGCGGTACGACTGCGAACGGGCAGAGTATCCCTGCTCGCCTTGGCTTTATGTTTTTTTTTTTTTTAATTTTTTTTAAAACAAGAGATTGTGTACAACAAGTCCAGGATCCAACTTGACTTCACTACACAAATCAAATCAACAATGGAATCGAGGCAAAACGAGTACTATAAACAAACAAGAGAAGCGATAAGTAAGATTATTACAGTATTCAAAAAGATTTGAGACATAACTAATGGTGAGATCATTAAACGTTTAATCTTTCGTATATTTTAACTTTAATCATATTTAATAACTTGATTTTCACCAAATGAAATCCATCATTTATTTCTCAAAATCACTTATAAACATGTACTCTTCAAATAGTTAAAAAAAGTACAGACAACCCCGATGGCGTTAATTGCATTAGGAAAGATAAAACAACTATCAAACTGCCTAGAGGGCTAAGGCCATGTGCCGCGATCTCCGCCTACCTCAAGTCGGAGTCGCGTCGATGTCAGTACTGTACCTAGAGGAGATGTGAGAATACGAATGTCACGTGGGTTCGGGCGCGACTTCACGCGAATCTACCATAGCGTTTTAAGCAGGACATAGAGAGATATATATATATATATGCAATATGGTATAAGCTAAACTGAACTGAAAGCACGAGAATATGTAAAAAACCTATTATCAAGCTATGCCTCCAATTGCTATGGTGTAATGAATCAATAAATAGAAATAGTGTAAGCCAACTTACTATAAACATCTACACACTATCCATTGTAGCTATTAGAAACTGCTAAGGAAAGGCAAATAGCTGGATATGTAAACATGAATGGCCACTATTATAAAGACATCATCATGGGTAGATTTCTCACTGGGTAATGCCATCTACAATGTGAACTCAAGTTACAAGCATAGGTCAAATACGTCGACCTCCGAGGGATGCCCTAGTTAGACTAATCAACAAGAGTACACTGCGAATAACAAGGGCTATTGTTTCGAGCAGCAAGCTAGCGGCTGACTAACTCTGCTATTTGTGAAAAACGACTCCGAAGAGACGGCACAAATTGGGAGGCGACCCACAAGCGAAGACAGGTAATGTAAGCTTGATCATCACAAATGAAGCACACACCCTTTGAGCGGCTGACTATCTCAGATAGGATCAAAGCTTCTTCCTACCCATGTCATAGCTGTTCAACTCATATCATATCATCACTCAATAACATTAAATGATGTGCACTCAATATAGTTTCTAACTGGATGTCCACTAGTCTTTAGATCGATCATACAATGGTTTAGTTTTAAATTATAAGTTTATATGATTTCATATAGGTTGTTAATTATCATTAATTATCATTTCAATTTACATAAATAGCTTTATAAATTATCATCAACATATCTATGGCTAATTTAGCATGCAATTTGTGAGCAATATATTAATTATACTCTACAAGACAGATGCACAATATGGCAACTTGGCTATATTTAAAATTAGACATAATAAGTAGCCCATGGACTTGGGATGGTGCGGACGCCCACAACTTAGAGTGATGTCGAACCTCCAGAATAAGACGATCTCGTGTTAGTCTTGCGGCGACGTTAATTTTCGTTAGAAAAAGCTCCTTTTTAACATTTAGCATTCATATATTTCACGTCGATTCTCGTATCACCGAACGTCTTCGCCTACGAGTTTCATAAGTATAGAATTAGGTTTTAACCTCAAAATGAGATTAACCTAATATATTGCCCAAAATCTCCAAAATCAAGCCTTGGTTTAGCACCCATGGAAACAATGGTTTTATTCTTGTGTGAGCTAAATCCATGTCTCTAAGTTCATTAGATTCATTTGAACCTCACAAAAAAACCATGCATAAAAACCAAGATACTAATGAAGGGGTATGAGCTACCTTAGGGTTTGCTCCAAAGCAAACCCTAAGCAAGAATGGGGAGGGAGAGAGCATTTTCGCTTATTCTTGTCTTCTCCTTCTTTTCTCCTTTTCTTCGTCTTTTTTCTTCCTTCTTTCCTTCTTTCTTTTCTTTCGGTACTAGGAGGAAGAATGAGAGCTTTATTGAGAGGGGGAGAGAGGGCGAGTGATGTGAGAGGCAATGGCTGAGGGAAGGGCTAAAATGGCTTATTGTAACAAATCCGCAAGACCCCTATATTTTCAAAATTTTTCGAAACGATCCTGCTGTTACTGTGGCTTGTACCGGTACAGGGACCTTGTTCCCGTACAGGCCGTGTGGGTGACAGCAAACAGAGCGCAACCGATGATGCTCGGGTTATCGATTTCGTCGGGTCCTGTACGGTACAAGCCATTGTACCAGGTTACAGCGCTGGAGCCTTACCCGAGAGTACGGCAGTTGTTGCGATGTACTTCTGTACGCGTAAGCGATACCTGTACGGAATACAGAAGGCTCCAGAATGTGTTTAATTGGCTTCTTCTGCTCCACTTAGCGTCGAATCGATGTCGAATGCCCTTCGACACATTTAGATCATTTTTGCTCTTTCCAATTATCGAATGATCGAATCGGACTGTGTCAAATCGTTTAATTGCTTTGGCCCAATTTGGCCCAAGTTAGGCAACTCGTCGAATTTGATATTTACATTCTCACTTTAAAAGGAGTTTCGTCCTTTCGAAACAAACTAACTGTAAATCAAACTTGAAACTTCTTACTCATCCTGCAAACAGAGTGAGGATTGATTCGCTTTCGCATATGACATCCTCGAGTTCCAAGTGGGCTTTCCGATAATCGTGATTTGACTTCCACCGGGATTTTGCAACATAATGGAATTTCATCTTCTTAGCTTAGCACCTCTCGAGCAAAATCTCTACAAGAACTGACTTCATAATCTATAATCTTATGTAAGGCTTCGGCGGCTCCTATAGCATCGCGATTGTCGGGTCGGTGATAATATACTTGCGAGAGGTTGGAATTACGTGATCGGAAAACATTGCTGATCATCGCAGTCTTCAGACACAGAGCAATGCTAAGCTCGATACGCCACAGTTACACAATTCGCTCCAAGATCTCGTAAAGGGGCCAATGTTTATCGAGGAACTCACCTTCCCTCGCACCACGAAAAGGTCGGTTTCATCTAAGCATCGGCGAGAACTTCAAGGAACCACTCCGCCGGTCACCACCGCCGCTTTAAACTGGCTAATCTCGCCGGCGTCTTCCATCGCATCAAACGTTTGCTGTCTTCGATCTGCCGCAGTAATGCAATTCTTACTTAGCGAGCTAGGCGGACTTTGCTCTTCCTCGTCTTCTACCGACGAACACTGGGACGCGAACTCCGACACGCTGACCTAATCGCTCAATGTATAAGGAGACGGACACTATCCGTCCATTAGAGGGCTTCAAGAACGTGCATTCTAACACTAGCATGATAAAACTATTATTGTAGGCGAACGAATCGGCCGATGGTAGTGTCGGGTACACCGCATTCCTTTCATAGTCAATGACACGACGTGTATGCAATATCTCCAGAGGTTGTTGAGTGTGGTGTGTCTTGTCCATCGCTACTTAGAGGATCGAAATGCGTGGGTAAGTCGCGCCCGCTGTGCCCCAAGGCGCTCTCCGTGCGCAAGGCCT